>NC_069723.1:21825134-22032634 GCF_027358585.1 Pangasianodon hypophthalmus | reverse complement strand
GAAAAGCTCAGGCTCTTTCTTCATGTTCAGTGTAAAGCTGCAGCAGAATGCCGTGTGCAGTTCACTTTAAAGGAAGAGATATCGGTGTTTTACCTGTCGATCTTTTTAACCCCGCTTTCCACTATGTGTGTGTGTGTGTGTGTGTGTGTGTTTGTGTTTTATCACCGCGAGTGGACGTGAAGGTTTATTACATTTGGAAGGACAGCTGCGTGTGCAGCTGTGTGTGTAAATATCGATTTTATTAAGAGCTATGCACAGGAAAAGGTTTATGCGTATACTGTGATTTGTATGAATGCCGTTTTTCTGAAAAGCGTTCATGGAAGTGTTGATGAGTCACTTTTAAACTCCGCACCATACAGTATTAATCACAAGGGATATGTCTCAGGTGCCGTTATAGCCCCCGACTCCATGAGAAGAAATGACCGGAGGAAAGCAGTGATTAACGCTCAAGTTATTATATACAGTATAAAGTAAATAATTTAGGTTGATTTTCTATAGATATTTACTTTTAGAAAATTTCCCCCACAGTATATTATAGTGTAATGTGCGCTACTTACTTCCTGTTATGAAAATGTCTTGCTAATATCAGGGAGTCACTTGACTAGTTTTATTAAATCTCATCACACCCACATCTGTTGATCTGAAATAATTCGACTGCATATAATAACATCTGCAGAGATCCGTTTTGAACTTTATGACTTCTCAGAAACTATTTGTCAGCTACAGAGAACACTATTTGATATGATATTATCAGAGAGGATGTTCTTTCCCATCTCAACATTTAACCTGATCAACTAAACACGATAATGAAAGTTCCTACAAAAAGATAATAATTTGGAACTGTGCCGTTTTAGGAAAATAATCAATAACAGGGTGGTGTAATGAAGAGTTACTGTAACCACCCCAAAGTTATTTTCCAATAACAGCACATCCCAAAGTGTTTTATTCCTCTTACACCACTGCAATTTGCCAACACAAAAGATTTTTATTAATTAAAGAGCAACTGTTATCCATTTATAGTTACATTTAATGTTATGGAACATCCACAAATCAAGTTGCTCCTGTTATAATTTATGTCATAACTCTCTTTTTTTCTTTTATGAAGTTAATAAGACAAAAATGCAGCTTTTCATGTTACAGAGAAACCCCAAGACTCAGTCATGTTGGAAAAACCAAGCTCTGACACTGGAGACTCCTTCCATAAATGTTGAATAAGCATCTCCTTACACCATATCAACAACTGCACATATTTTTAATCAATTTATGTAGAGCATCCATCATACAAATCCTTGTTTAAAGCGTTATAATAGAAACGATAATGTATTAGAATGAGCGTGGTGCAAATCAGGCAGGGAACACGGATTGTGTAGCAATCAGCGCAATTAAAGAAATAAAAAGCATTCCAGGGAGTGAATCTAGCTGCTCAGTGTTTGGGAGATGGAGGGGAAGTGTTCTGACCTGGTGGAACACCTAGAGATCCGAGATTTCTACCAATAACCTCAATCACATCTTTCGTTCCAGAAAAAGTTTATTTCTTAACAAGTGTCTAATAAAGGGCATTGAAGGCTAAAATTAAGCCCAGATTTTAGAAAAAAATTCTCTCTCTTTGTTTCACTTCTTCATGAAAATAATCTCTTTGCTGGCCCTGTGATTAGTCTGCATTCAGTCTTCAGGACAGCACTTTGATTTCTTCTGTTTTGCCAATAAAACTTTTCATAAGGATCATTTTGCTTTACGATGTCTATCAGTTAAAGTCCCCATGAAATAGCTTGAGAGCCGCGATTTGATTCTGTATGTTGACAGAGTAATAGTGTGTTGAAGTGCTTGACTGATTTACAGAACAGCCAATAGCATTTGAGATACGTCACGCCACACCCCCCACCCAATCTAAACAAACCTGATGGTAGCTTAGTGAACTAGCTAAACATGGACAAGAGTTAAACAAGAGCCTTTATTCAGCTGTGGAAGATTTCTCACTGCCGCTTTTACCCACGCCTGTCCCCTTTACCCACGCCTGTCCCCTTTAACTAGGACGACGAGATGCTGAGGTAGTGATGTCCTGGCACCAACTCACACAAACTCCACCGTCTTCCAAACCAATAAACTCCAAACATTTAGAAAAAGGAATAGTACACTAGGAAGACACAGCCAAAACCACACTGACCGTGTTTACTGTTAATAAGCAGCAGCTGTTAGACCAAGACACGCCCTCAGGGCTGGGGCGGGACATACGTATAGACATAAGTATGGACTAACACAAGACTAGTACAAGAGTCATCAAAAATGTTACCATTTTCCCAGAAGTTACGACGAATAAAATTCAAAATAGAATCTACAAAACTATTTTTTTCTAGATATACTCTCGAATTGTTGTGTATATCACTAATGGACTGGTACAAAATCTCTGAACCACCAATTTTGATTTAGTAATGAGAAAGACTCTGATCTGTTACATTGTCATTGTAGTGGTCAAAAACGGCCTCCTCTAAAATTCAGAACACATCAGGCTTTTTCTGTGTGTGTTGTTTTTCATACTAAGGGCTAAGCAAGCAGATGTTGAAAATTTCCACTGAGCATGCAGTGCAATTGCATTATAATCATATCTATGCACACACTCATTTGTGTGTGTGCGTGTGTGTTTGTGTGTGTGTGTGTTTGTGTGTGTGTTTGTGTGTGTGTATGCATGCGAGACGAGATGCATCCTTCCGCAGGTGTGTTTGTAGATCTCTCACATAATCCTGCATGGCCTCTGCTGCACTTCTTCTCACAGCTTTGCACAGACTCCCATTCGAATTTAGTGGTGAATAAAGTGATGGCGTTTGCCGTCATTTTAGCAGGAGTTTATCGAGCGGATTTTAGTTGTTGTGGCTTGTTTACGGCCACGCAGTAAATCTGCAAAATGCAAATGTGCATCAAGCAACATAAAACATAAATAACCTAATCCAACCTAAGCTCGGTCCAGAAAATGGACAATTGCCCGCCTAAAGGTGTGCCTTAAAGGGGTTGTAAATGTCGGCTTTGGCCCGGTGAAGCGGAGCGCATTCGACATGGGTCAGGTGTGAGGGCTGTGTTTACTCCTCTACACATAAACAGCTGTATACTTCACTCTGAATGTAGACCTAAAGATGGAAAATGGCTTGCTGCAGTACAGAAATCTTAACATATAGAAGGTTCATAATGTAATGTAATCTAAAAACTATCAATGACTCTACAGTGAATCTATGAGTGTTCAGTGCATTATATCACGAGCTCTCATTGCTGGTGTAATAAGAATATAAAGCCTTGCGTCCAAACTTGTGAGGTGATTTTAGAGGGTTTATGTATAATAATATAATAAGCTTTTTTTTTCAATTCCTGAACTTTCCAGAACACTTTAGATTCAAGTTGTTCACTGTTCATTGTTTTTGACCTACATGTTTTATTGAGGTTTGAATTAAGCTGGTTCATTAAAAGTGAGCAGTTAAATAGGCTGTAAGAACTTAATAAAATATAATTACTTTAATAATGGTGCATTGCAATTCCACCACTGTATCAAAATAAAAAAAATCACCCCAGGGCTTCCCTGGACCCCAGGTTGAGAACCACTGCTTTAAAATATACATATAGATTTTTTTGCCTCTCCTGACTTTTGACTTGACTTTACATAATCAAAGAAGACTCGACTTTGACTTTGACATTAATGACTTGTGACTTCACTTGGACTCGAAAGATTAAAAATTATACATTTAAAAGTGTGCAGTGAATCAACTACTCTTTTTCCAACAAACAATTAATTTTCACCAAATCAGCCTCAAACTTCATTTCTAAGGTCAACATTCAACCAGTGAGACAGCCAATCAACTTGCACTAGACAACGGCAAAGTTGAAAGAGCGCTCATTTCCTGATGACGGACACACTTTGTGGTAGCCATGCTCCCAAGACAGTAGCCTACAAAGATTAAACGAAAGGGTTAGATGTAGAACATGTAGAACTTGAGGAACTTCATGAATGTCAGACGGAAAAGCAAAAGCAACACCATCAAATTCTGTTCGCTATTTGAATTTGAAATCCCAAGGCAGAGCCAAATAGAACGGAGATAGATGTACACTTAGTGAGAATAGTCTACACCTCAGTCCATGTGAAATTAAACTGAAATAGTCAGATTTTATAGTCATAGTTATGTGTCTCTCAAATATCCATATATTTCCACTGAGTTGTAAAGTTTGTCTAGAAAGTGATGAACACTGCTTTTAAAAAGTCTGCATGATTTCTGTAAATTTACTATACTAATTATTACTTTAGCCCTAAATTTGTAAAGAGCATATTATGACTTGTTTAGGACACGAAACACGTTAAGGAGTTAAGGACTTGGACTTATCAGTCTTGACTTGGGACATGAATGCCAAGACTTGAGACTGACTTGTGAAACAATGACTTGGTCCCATTTAAGACAAACTAATAACTTGCAAGATGAGTATCAGAACATACATATAAACCATAACCATAATGATTTATTGTTTTGTCTCTAAGAAAGTCATGGTGTGGTATTGTGCTGGAGTTCCCTTTCTTCACTGTTACTGAAAATAAAAAAATAAAGTCTTGTAGCAGGTGGATTGAAGTCGAATGCTCGGACTGCACTTGCTTCAAATAGATTTTTAATTAAAGCCTCTAGCTAATGAATAAATGTAAAGATAAAGATATGTTCCAGATTTACTCTGGAATCTCTTGTTTAAATAACAATTGAGGCCAAATTTCCGAGTTAAAGGAGACAGATTGGGGTCACCGCATGCCCTCGGAGCACTGGGTCGCCTCTCATATGTCTGTTTTTCCCCATGGCGACATGCAAAGTGGAGCAGAGAAAGCGTTCATTGTTTAAGACGTCCAGGTGAGTTTCTATACAATGTTGAAGCAAAATCACTTCTGAGAACAAAAAATAGCTGAAATTGGGACAAAAAAAGACAGGCTGGACCTGATGCTGAGCTCTTCAGCAATACACATTGAGAGATGCAGTTTGTCCTTGTCTAGTTGTCGAGACCGGATGAGACAGCAGCTTAATTGAAGACACTGCTTACACTGAGGAGTGAATTTTTATGGATGAAATTATTAACAATATTTAAACTAAGCTGTAATTGTAGTAGATGAGTGCTCAGTCAGCTTATCCTTCAAACTGTGGGACTGTTTTCATAAGAGCAGAGCTCACTGAATTAACAAAAGCATTGACATTATTTTATTTATTTGACAAATCAATATGGTGAATTAAAAGTTTGATCAAATTGGCTATATCCTATGCACACATGACTTTCATGACTTCGATATAGCATCTTGTACACACAATTAACTATAAGCATCATTCACTTGCTTTTACTGTATATTATATTACATGACAGCAAAGAAAGTGATCTATATATAATCATGATGTGATGAAGTTAGCACTGATTCAATTAGTTAAGTAGTTAACTGTTGGTGGCTTAGGGCGTGGCCTATTCTTAGACCAGGGGTTCCAGGACTCGGGGTCGCGACCCCACATGGAGTTGCTTGATTTACAAATGGGGTGGTGAAATAATTTTGTTTCATTTAATTATTTTACAAATGAATCTTATAAATATCAAAGATGGATTTTGTGTGCTTATACTTTGAAATGTTACTGGGAGTCACATTCAGACAAGCCATGGATAAATTATTACATGCTATTTTAGTCCTTTTTACTATCATGACACAGTGTGCTAGTGAAATTCAGCAAAGAAATGGACAAATTTCCACAGCCATCTACCTTCGCTAAACACACTAGCATTGTGTCTAAATCGCATACTGGTTTTCCTATTACATTTACATTAAAAACCTCTTGTGTTGCCTTCAAACTGACCAAAAGGTCTGTTTTGTGTACCAATCTTCTGGATTTTCTAGATTAGCAAATACTTTTGAATGTAAGGTCAAAGTTTTCGAGTTGAGATGCAGCCCATGACAGCAATCATGATGACAACGGAAAGTTTTAAGTTATTACAGAGCTTGTCAGTTATGTTTTTGATGCAGATTTCTGTAAGTCGCTCTAAATAATGTAAATGTAACTGATAAGTGGTAAAACATGTCATTTATCCATCCTCTTGTTCTTTTATTTGTTCATCTTCATTCACTTATTCATCTTCAGTGAGCACTTTATCTTGGCCAGGGTCACAGTGGATCCAGAGTCTACCCCAGGAACACTGGGTGTGAAGCAGGAATTAACCACTAATGCACCTATTGGCATGTATTTGGGATGTGGGAGGAACCCTGAGGAACCCACACGGATATGGGAGAACATTTGAAACTCCACACAGACAGTAATCCGAGCTCAGGATTGAACCCAGGACCCTGGAGCTGAGAGGCAGCAGCACTATCATTTATCCACGAAACCAAAATATCGTCTTCCGAAGTTTACCCCATAGAGAGTAATGCAGTTATTTAGAGAAATGATCAAACTGTAATGAAGAATGTATCCAGTACCTTTACATAATTATAATATCTAATGAAATAAGTAACTTTCTAATGTAGGCCATCGTTTAATTAACATCACTACAAACCCTATGGCTCATTTTGATAGAAATGGGTCTGTGTGTGGAAGAAGCTCATTTATAATTCCACACAGTCGTTGACTCCCAAACACCTGGATTTATGCAGCCGGATATAGAGAAGCTGTCTGAAACGGAAGGCTGAGTTTTAAACCTGAGTGGGTTTTCAAAGCCGTTGAGCGACAGATTGGCGTATGGGATTAAAGCTTTAAAGCCAGGTACCACACCCTAATCGGCTTGCCTTTTTCCTTTCCTTATATCAGGATGAAAGTGAACCTGTTGAAAATCAGTATAAGGATTTTTTATTAAATATAAACTAAAATGTATTAAATATACAACTGAGTCTATAGATCATTAGATTTGTATGAATTTGCATATTGCATACATTCATATTTAAACATTTTTTATTGCGAGAACACACCCAGTGGTCCAAATTAAAAAATAAGTAAAATTACCAGAGCATTATTAGAGCATTGAATTACATCTATGGAGCATTGATACTCTCATGGGGAAAAAGCTATATTGCATTTTTTTAAGTAAAATGACTTAAAATATTTATTTTATTGTTTGTTTTAGTAGGAATTTATGGTACATTGCTGTATAACTATAGGAGTAGGCCTACTGAACATTTAATTACTTTTATCTTACAGCTAAAGTAGAGGTACAAATTGCATTAAGAGTTAATTTTTTTTTTTTGCACTTTACTTTCCTTATATAGAATTTTCTTCTTTCATTGAAAATGTCTCCCCCACCCCAAATATGAGTTATATTTTAATTAGAGGTAAGAATTTACACTGAACATTCAAAAGAGCACACACTCATATAAAGCCCACCTGGTATATAAAGACCAATCAGTGAATAGGTTTTACTTAAATATTCATGCAAATCCAGATAACAACAAATCAGCATGAATCATCAAAGGAAATAATACATTTGGCAGGACACAAGTTTGTACTAAACACAGCTATGCCCTTATTTGGTGAATCCAAGAATCGAAGCATGATAAGACTTCACAACCGACAAAGACACAACATGGTATACATTAGAGGTGTAAACTTCAGGCTTCCACACAATATGCAACGAGTCAATATTTGCCACTGAATCCACTACGGTAACAAAACAATCTCAATTCCTAAGGCAATGAATCAATGTTTAATGATACCACTGAAACGATACTATACAATTTAGTATCCTCCGATCAGTATGTGACCAACTTTGTTCAGAATCTGTCATAAGCCTACTGTTAATTCCATCCATCCATCCATCCATCCATTTTCCATACCACTTATCCTTATCCCAGGGGATTCAGGACACAAGGCGAGGGACACCCTGGATGGTGTGCCAGCCCATTGCAGGGCACACACACACACATTACAGACAATTTTCAAATGCCATTCAGCCTACAACGCATGTCTTTGAGAGGAAACCAGAGTACCTGGAGGAAACCCCTGAAGCACAGGGAGGACATGCAAACTCCGTGCACACAGGGTGGAAGCAGGATTCAAACCCCCAACCCCAGAGGTGTGAGGCAACAGTGCTAACCACTAAGTGATAATAACATAGGGCTATTTTTTAAAATATCAGCATTACAGTCAAATTACCTTGCTAGCTTATTCAATTATTTATACAATACAATTATTAATAAATTATATATATATATATATATATATATATATATATATATATGTGTGTGTGTGTGTGTGTTTATGTATGTATGATTGTTGCTTTATATCCTTTCAGTAGTTACCTTTTAAATTGATGCATCAATCCAAATCATCCGATTGTTACACTCCTAGTATACATAAATTAATTAAACAAGGTGAGACATAGAACAGGTGAACACAATAGGATAACAACCTAATAGGACTAAATCAGAAAATCAAAACAAAAGCACATGACGTTCTCTGCCATAAGAATGATGACATGAGGGAGGAACCTGTGACAGATATTTACTTTGTTAATGTTACTGATGGTGTATTAATGCTGAAGTTCATAGTTCTTGTTAACGAATGTGTTAAAGAATGTCAGTTAACCTTAATCTAAAGCGTTACCAACATATTTACATCAGTGATAGATTTCTTTTTACATGAAAAGTATTGAATCTATAAAAACAAATTAACAATTGGAGCACAAGCACCAGTTCTTGCTTGTGATGCCTAATTCAAACTGAACCAGCCTCTGGCTATAGGCAGATTTATAAAAAAAAAATTATCTTTAAACTTTAAAAAAATGCTCACTATGGAGTTGTTCAACTAACTAAAATGACTTTTTTTGATTTCAGACTTGGATATTGTGCACACTGGTGTTTTTGGTGTTTTAACTGCATTCTGCCTCAATCTGATCTCAAGCAATAAAAAAAGTAGAATGTCCATTTTATAAGGTTTTTAAATGTTTTAAAGTGTATCCAGGCATTTTTCTTTGGAGTGGAAATATTGGGCTGATAAAGTGCTGAGAAATGCTGTGCAAGGACATTTCTGAAATGAAAAATGCTATCTGACAAATCAGTTTCTCATATTCTGCATGCTCAGGTTAAGTGTATAGGTTATAATACCACAGTGCTGTTGAATTCTGGATTCTGATTGGTCAGAAGGGTTATACGTTATCGTTTCTATAGTAACAACTTAAACAGGGACTTGTGTTGCAGGTGCTACATATTATGTAAGAATAATAATAAATGGATTTTAAAAATGTGTTGTTATTTAACAAAGAAAAATGTATAATCACTGATATGGGGAAGTTTTCTGCAAGGAAATGTTTAAATAATGTTTAAGGAAGGAGTCTCCATTGAAATAATAAGGTTTCTGCAAAAGTTTTTTTTTCCCAGCCATAAATATTTTTTGTCTTGTTAACTACAAGAGAGAGAAATAGGAGAGGGTGGTGAGGGAGCGACTGTTCATAGCTTCTTGTTTCACAGATGTTCCACAGCATTAAATGTAACTATAAACAGATAAACAAGGTATAACATATTGTTCATTAATAAATAAAATAAAAATTGTAATAAATGGCCAATTGCGCTGGTGAATAAAACACTTCTAGATGTAATGTTATTGGAAAATAATTAAATCTGGTGTGGTCACAGTGATTCTGCTTCATCATATCACCCCATCATTGATTATTTTACTATAACAGTAAGTCCCAAGTTTCATTCCTTAATTATTTATGTAATTTTCAACGTGTAGGATGTTCATAAGGCTACATGAAACTTACATAAGACCATTATGTTAAAAAAAAAAAAAGAGTATAATGCTATAAAAGTGACGTCTGCCGGTTTTAACACATGCAATCTGTTCCTGTCTTTGTTATTGAAAGAATTCAGTAATCAGGAGCTGAAGAATGCTTCCGAACGAAAGAAATCCAGTAGCCACTAGTCATTCACTGTGCAGCGGCTGTGGAATAATGAGCTTCCAAGCTGATTGACATTCTCAGCAGGACCTCGGCGATGGTTTCCCCTGGTGCCGGCAAAAATGCCCGCCGCTGCATCCTCAGCCTTTATGCAGATCTGGGCCACACGCCAAAGCTGGGTCCAGAACAAGAGACAAGAGGTTGCATGGACAAAAGCAGGGGATTAGTTAGCGGAACTGGCTTTTTAAGCAGCGTTGTGGAGATGCGAATTCTGGCTGGGGAAGATTTTCAATCTCTGTCTTAAAATAAAATCGAAAAAACCCACCCTGAACGACTTGCATATTAATCTTTATAATCGACATGTGATCTTCAAAGTCATATAAGATTTATTTAGTAATGAAATTCCGAGTTGACGTTCTTTAGTTAATGGTTTCCTACGTTTCTCACAATGCCGTTCGACTACCTGCTCATATCGATGCAGTGGGATTTAGCCCTTGTTTATGCTCCAGCCAAAGAGAACAATGCAGTGGCGCTTTATTAGTACTTTAGTCAGTCCAACTCTCACTTCTATATCTGTACATTCTGCTCAAGCAGATCAGCTTCCAAAGTTTCAACTTTCATGCCAATACTTTCAATGTCAACATGCTAGCTATCTCGTAGCTTGCTAACTAGCTGAATCTCAACATTATACAGCTGCATTGCATTCTGGGACATTTTGTCCAACATTTGCCCCAACGTCTTCACTACTTCTATGTTGGATTTCTCATTAATGTGGAAAATTGTGAGTGAAAAAAGAAGCTTGTGCTGTTTTTAAGCTCATTATCATTATGTTTAAGGTCTGTGAAACATGAGATTTTCTCCTATTAAACGCCATCGTACCTGTGCTAACAATAACAACGCCCCCCTGTGACATCAGGGCGGCAGAATAACGCTACCTTCTGACAGGAGTTATAATACAAATACAAAACAACAAAAAACCTCACAAATATTTCAGTATGAACAAATTGAGCGTGTTTCGAAGTGGACTTTTCTTTTAAAAGCAAGGTACAGTGAAAAGCTCGGATAATGAACGGCAGTAAGAATGTTTCCACAGTGCTGTGAAATGTTGGAGGAATAATATTCACATCCATCTTGTGTGAACTCACATGCTTTGATTTTACATCCTGCTCTCCAGACTAAGCCCACATTCATATTCATAGGCAGTCGGCTGATTATTCTGTTAGCACTTAAAATTAATCATTGTGGGGTGCAGTTTGTGTTTGCCTCCGTCGTGGTTTTGGCAGACGGATTTCAAATGAAACGGACTAAGCGAGGTGTGCAAAGCTTAGCTCTAGCGATTGGCAGGAGTGCGGGCCGCCGGGAGAGGGCCCGCCCGAAAACCTCAATTAGCCTCTTACACCGTTTGTTTTTCGGGTTTATAAGCGCGTATCAGCATTTTTCTTTGGAGTGGAAATAATGGGCTGATTAAGTACGGAGAAATGCTGTGTAAGTACGTTTCTGAAATGAAAAATGCTACCTGACAAATCACTTTCTCAAAGTCTGTCCATGCTCAGGTTAGATATATAACATGTTATAAATATTATCGAAACCACTTTTGTTAAATTCATTCATTAATTTTTTAATGTTCAGTTTATAGGATGTGCTTTTTTTTTAAGAGGATATCAACTTACCCATTACATTCTTCTGTGAATGGGAAACACTTTGCTTAAGAGCAATGTTCATAGTCCTATGATGTCTATATAAGGCCTTCATAAGAACTGATATAAACCTACATGAACATTTATAAAGGCTATTTCCAGCAAACATTGGTTTTTCATCAGTATTTTTCATCAGCTTTGTCAAGCACACCTAACACAAGTCAAATAACAGATTTTATCTAGAGATAAAGTTGTTATGTTACTGTCTTAAGGGTGTTATGACACCGTCTTGCATTACACTGTCATGACAAATGACTTTGTAGCTCAGTGTACTGCTATAGTATTTCAGAGTTACTTGATTAAAGTGAGCTCTGGACACTGTTATAAGGGTATATATTTACACCCAGCTTCGTACTTATGATTAAACCACAGCGCTGTTGAATTCTGGATTCTGATTGGTCAGAAAGTATTGATTCATTTTCTATAATAGCATCTCTGACAGGTTTATATTAATGTGCTTATTCTACATAAACAGATTAAAAAAGCATATACTTTATAAGTGCTGATATGGTGTGGACACATTTTCTGGGGAGAAAGGAGGCATTTATTTAACATTTACGGAAGGAGTCTCCAGTGTCAGTGCTTTGTAACAGTCAGAGGTAAAGCTGTAACTTTAAATTTTCCAATTACGGTCTTCAGGACAGATGACTTTACACTTGGCGGTTACTTGTTAATATGAGAAACTGCTTTTTTTGTCATATTTACATCAAAAGAGAGGCTGGTAAGAAAAGAAGAATGACTGTCTATAGCTGCTATAACATAACTGCTATAGCACTGGACGATTGCATAAAACTCAACTGGTCGAATAGACTGAGCTTCTCTGGATCCGTGTTTGTTTGTTTGTATGTTTGAAGTGCATTAAATGTGGCATGTTAATGACTGTAAAAACCTACATGAAAACTAAAGAAAAGCTTCTCACGTCAAGAACAAATGTTTCAGAGATGTTCCACAACATTAAACGTACCTATAAATGGATATAAAACAAATGTTTCAAGTTGTGCTGGTCAACATTGAAGTGGTAACAGTGACAGCTCTTCATTCTTCATCATATCACACTGTCGTTAATTCATTTCTTATAACAGCATGACACCAAGTGTTTAAATCCTTCCTATAAGACTTGTATGGAATAAAACCTAGGACAAAATATACTGTATATATTGGCTCTATTTATTACTATTCATAACGTCAAAGCAAAAAAACAAGTTTGTGTCTGTTGTTAGAAAGGTAGGCTTAAGTAGGATTTATTTAGCGCTATGAACTCCATCTTTTGATCAAATCTTCCAGAGTAATAGAGACTCAATCCAGCTGTGGTAGGTTAACACCAGTGGGCTGTATCTGTGTCAGATAAGGGTATAGAGAAGGAGAGGGGAGAAGCGTGGAGGTGTCAGCTCAGCCGAGAATACTTTCCTTCTCTTTAATGGAGACGTATAACCAGTAAGACCCTCCGCATACCTGATCTATAATTTCCTTCCGCTCTCCAACCTTCAGCTTTATCACCAAGGATAAAAAAAGGGAACAATGTGCCTTGACTTGTATCTAACTGCGTGCTATTTTCACTTCAGGTTCCCAGAGGTTTCCTCTGTGTATGAAGACGACAAGCAATGGAGCACGGCTTCCTAGCGTCTACTGAAATTTCATGCAAGTGAACGTTAACTCAACAAAGCGAAGTCACAAGGATGTAAACAAGTATTCCACGGGGAAGTATTAAGCTCGGAACTTCCTTCCGATGACATTCTGAAACCAAGACAAAATGGCAAAGCCCTTCTACAGACTTCAGCGCTTTTTGCGGCGGACTCAGTTGCTTTTTCTCTTCCTGGGCGTGGCTTACATCATGGCAGGAAGTGTCCTCTTGCTGCAGAGATCAGGACTGGTGGTTTCTCAGCGTGGTAGCTTGCTACCTCCGCCCTCGCTGCCTTCACCTCCACGAGCACTCGAGGCTCCTGCTCTCCGGACTGGGCATGGCGTGATGGCTTCACGGTTGGGTAGAAAAACGTATCAGGTTGGCCAGTCAGACGATGTTAGAGAAGCACAATGGCTCATGTCACGTAACCAAGAGATCCGGCATCTTCGGCGACGCTGGTTCCACAGCCTGATGTCCGAGCAGGACATGAACAGGGTTGAGAGAGTTACTCCGAAGAGGAAAGTCAGGCACAAAGGTAACTTTAACTATTACATCTGGATCAATGAAATTACTGTTGACACTGGATACGAACAAATTTATTCGTAAATAATTCACATGAGCATTTAGACAGGAAGTGTGGTATGCATGAAAATGCAATTAGTTTAGAAAAACATTGGTCTTCCCACAAGAGCTTCTATGTTTGTGTACATTTATATTTAAGGAGACAAATTTATTACGGATTATGCCATCAGGTTTAAATCACTTATTTATTTCAATTACACGCACCAATTTAATGAACATTTTGTGAAACTTGCTCGTTTCATATTAATGACTTGAAAGAAAACAATCCAAAACTATAAGACTAGCCATTCAATTAGAACAAAAGTAAAGGCACCCTATGAAAACTAAGTGTGTATTTATGGTAGCTGATGTGCTGCAATGGCTAAACAGCATTACTGGAAGATTAAGCTCTCTCTGTGAGCTTTTGCCTTTTATTGAGTTTTGCTGGCATCAGTAAATACAAAATCATCTATGCTGTGACCACGCTTGGAAATTTACAACTGATTGGTATTTATCAGCGTACGCACATGAGTACGAAGAAACACAGCGTTACATTTGACATGAATTTTTTGTTCATTTGGCCAACAAAATTATTTAATCAGGCCCAATGATAGTAACAGAAGAAATGAGAAAAAAAGATAAGTATCGTTCTTGTTTCTGTCTTCTATCAAGGAACCTACATTGGATGTTTTATGGACGATGCTAAGGACCGAACCCTGAAAGGCATGGTGTTCTACGATTTCCGCAAAATGACCAGTACTCTATGTCAAGACACCTGTACAGAGAGGTAACCAAAGTTTCCACACAAATTTTGGAACCATCGAAACAATCATCTGTGCTCCATTTTGAAGGTAGTTACCTATAGTAGCACCCTTCAAAGGTAGCAGGCTTACTTCTTTCACACAAGGCACACTTTTTTTTGCACATTTTTTATGTAATCCTATGGGACGTAGCCCTGAGGTGTGTGTAAAGTGGCTGCTTTTAAAAAGAACTGCAGTTGGTGCTATCTGGACTTTATAGAAAAGTAAAGAAAAGCGAGAAAAACACAGATAACAGTGTCGGTTAAGGTCTTAGTTAGTCTTGTTAGTGAGTGAATATGACGAGGTTTAGCACTTTTTCTGTAAGCGCCGACCTGTAGCTGCCTAAGCTGGGAGACTGTATTGCGTTAGCAAGTAGTTAGTAACGAAAAAACAGTATCAGTGAACAAAAAAAGTAAATAAATGGTAGCTATGGTCAAAGCAAGCAATTCCCCATGTAATTGTATTTACTTCTCTGTCTGAGCAACAGCAAGACATCTTCATTTTGGCCAAAATAAGGAGCTTTGGAGCTTTGGAGCTTGCTAAACAAGCCTCCTGCCTAAGATATTTCATCTTCCAATTCCAGTGCAGTGATTGTGTCACTTCAACACCATGGGATTTAAAACAGGGCCAGTTAGGGAGGTTCAGCTCTGAGGTTTGTCAGCATATGTGTTAGGGGTGTCTTTAAAGTCTGCAGTGATGGAGCCAACACCTGCTCCTGATCAGCCTGGAGTTAACTGATCACCAGAGAGACGAGGCGAGGGAGGACTGTCCCTGCTACAATATGTTAGGGCTTACTTAACAACATGGATGACATCTGCAGTTGCTTTGTGGGAATATATATATACACACACACACACCTGATTTGTTATGTGCATTTGCAGTGATTTTGGCTGATGTTTCTCATGCTGACATTTGAGGTGGCTTCCAGCATGGAAACGTAGTTCAGGAACTGAATGAGTGCAGGATAAACAATCTTTACAGATTTTGTGCAAGAGTTCCAAATTTTAATATCGGAGTATGCTAGAAAGTGATATCTCTCAAATTATGCTTAAATGCAAGTTAAAACCAAGTACTGTCTAAGCTTAAAATGTACAAGTAATCCCATCTGAATGGCGCTGTAGTCATTATGCTAGATATTGTAGGAACTGACCTTAAAGTTATTGACACAAAATTGCAAATGATGGAGAATTCTCTGGTGTACATATTTCATGCACAGAAAAATGCAATCACAGTCGTTACAATTAATTACAGTGCATTTCCTGCATTATGCAGAAGTCAGTGATTAGTGTGAAGGGTTAGTATGGCGCATATGTAAATGCTATTTTCACTTTGAGGAAATTGGCAGTCTGGGATTTAATTCAGTTGGATATATATTTACTTTAGCTGAATGTCATTTTAAAAGTGAACATGAGTTTTATGTAGGCAGAAGCAGTAAGCAGTGTGTATAAACCAGTTAGTGCACCTGGCCTGAGTCAATGTTGCAATATTTTAGGAATCAATGAGCTCTAACGAGAGTGGAAAGAAAAAAAAACCAGACAGTTCACATGCCTCCTGTAAATGCCGATTCATCAAGTTCACTCAACTGAATTATTCAGACCAATTGCCTTGGCATTTTTTATAAGGATGTACAGTCAAGTACAACAGTTTGCATCCCATTAGGACAAATTTAATAAACAAATGAATGTAATTTACTGTGATAGCACTGGTATCAATTATATTACTTCACAGTGTTGCATCCCAGGTGTTTCAGAATAGTGGTATAAATAGTTTTTATTAACTTGTATCCCCCGAAGGTTTGCCTTTACACACTATATGGACAAAAGTTTGTGATCATCACACCCATATGTGCTTGTTGAACATCTCATTCCAGATTTAGTCCTCCTTTGCTTTATAAAAATGTCCGTTCTTCTGGGAAGGCTTTGCACTAGATTTTGGAGCATGGCTGTGGGGATTTGTCCATTCATGGGCAAAGGAGGTCTGGGGTGCAGTCGGTGTTCCAGTTCATCCCAAAGGTGTTCGGAGAGGTTGAGGTCAGGGCTCTGTGCAGGACACTCGAGTTCTTCCACTCCGACCTTGGCAAAGCATGTCTTCATGGAGCTCACTGTGTGCACACACTTTGGGACATTGTCATGCAGGTTTGGGGCTCTTAGTTCCAGTGAAGGGAAATTGTAATGCTACAGCATACAAAGATATTCTACACAATTGTGTGCTTCCAACTTTGTGGCAACAGTTTGAGGAAGAACCACATATGGGTATGATGGTCACATGACCACATACTTTTGGCCATATAGTCTATTTTATATTTTGCTTTGAATTGCTGTCTTGTTGCACATTCTGTTTTTAACATTGTGTATTTTTATGAACTTTTTTCCCTTATTCAAAAACCAGGGTGATGTAAACTTTTTCCCTTGACCATTCCTTGTGTCTACAATACATGAATGATTTTACACAAATGTTGGCTTAAATATTTTTGCGTAACCTCAACAAGTTAAATGTAATTATAATCACCCTATTCAGGAGAGGATAGAGGATGGGTTTACTTTTGAGGTTCCTGTCAAGGTTTTTTCCTCATGATGTCTCAGGGAGTTTTTCCTCACCACAGTCACCTTTGACTTGTTCATTCAGAATCAAAATCTACTTCCATATTTCTGTAAATCTGCTTTGTGAGAGTGACTACTGTTAAAAGTGCCATTCAAATAATATTGAATTGAATTAGTTCAGAACGAAGTTGGAGCAAAAAATCATTTACCTGAAAATGAATCAGAGATCTCGCTGTCAGAATGACATCCTTAAAACACGCAAGCAAGCTGTCAACATCTGAGTTTGAAACCTAATGATTTGTTTAAAATGATAAGCAGTGATAAACAAACTGAGAGCGATGATAGCTTTAGCGCTTTAAAGGAGACGTCAGAAGAAAACAGGTAGACGAGCTTACTGTCTGCTATTGAGCTGTTAATTTGCAGAAATAGAGCCAGAAAAGGATCAGTTTAGGTTGCCATAGAAATGCATTGATGTATCGACCTGAGGATCATGGAACAGTTGCTCACTCTAATATCAACTGCGCATTTTAACAGCTCTGGACCAGGCAGGGACATGATTCAGAAATTTCAGCTACTAACTTTATACGCCGCTGTCACTGATGTGCGTCACAGCCCCCGTGATTGATGCGTATGGCTTGTTGACGTGTGCAGAGGTTGCCAGGAGATTCATACAGCCGTGGATTCGATGGCCAGGTGGCATCCTGCAGACAGCTGCCACTACAAAGAGGCTTAGGGCTGCACTCCATACCCGAGAGAGACAGTGAGACAGATGTTTAGTGCTGTAAGCTGGCCATTAACCAACTGTTAACCCTCTCCAGGCTCTGTCTGGCTTGCAGATAGGAGTGAAATAGAGAGAGAAATAGAGGCTCCTGTGCTATAAAAGAGCATTGCTAATCAGCCCCGGATAGCAGGGCTTTACACCAGGCCATGAGACAAGACACCCAGATATATGAGTATATATGCGAGGCTTTCCAATAGATTTTGGAGCATGGCTGTGGGGATTTGTGTTCATGCAGCCACAAAAGCATTAGACAGGTCAGGTACTGATATTGGGCAAGCAGGTCTGGGGTGCAGTCCATCTCAAAGGTCTTCAGTGGGGTTGAGGTCAGGGCTCTGTGCAGGACACTCGAGTTCTTCCACTCCAGATTTAGTAAACCATGTCTTCATGGAGCTCGCTTTGTGCACAGCGGCATTGTCGTGCTGGAACAGGTTTGGGTCTCTTAGTTCCAGTGAAGGGAAATTGTAATGCTACAGCATACAAAGACATTCTAGACAATTGTGTGCTTCCGACTTTGTGGCAACAGTTTGAGGAAGAACCACATATGGCTGTGATGGTCAAGGGTGCACATACTTTTGTCCATACAGTCTAGTTTACTGATGTTAACTATAAACTTGTCTAATGCTAAGTCTAGCTAAGACATTTGCTGTGTCTCTGAATCTTTCAAAAGGGGAAAACTGATTCGAGACGAGAGCACCGCCCAAAACAATGCTAATGCGAAAGGGGGATAAGGGCGGGGCTTCCACACAGGGGCCAATTAATATAGGGGTATAATAAACACCTACACAACTGTCAATCATTCCAGATTTATATGTCAATTGGCTCATCTGTGATGTGTGATGAACTCATACCTTGATGTTAAAATACAAATCATTTGGCAAGTTGACAAGTCTGCTTATTAATCTTATTTAAATGTTATTTCTGTATAAGTGCTTCATGTAAACAGTTAGAGTATTTGAACACAAATTATTTTTATTCACATTCATTTTCAGTTTTCTATATAACAATAATGTGCTCATTTTTTCACCACGAATATTTTTTTTTCAAACTACAGATGTGATAGCAAATGATGCTACTCTAATTCCACTCCAACACTGGCCAATATTTTAAAGCAGCAGCAGTAGAAAACAAATAGCTACCAGTTTACCAATGTGCTAACTGCATATCACTCACCTCACCTGCTAAAATGATTGGAAATGATACTATATATTCTGTTGGACAAACCAATAGGAGACTCGTTCTGATCGTTCTGCTATCATCATAATGGATGGACATGCATTAGAGATCAATGCCTATTGTTTTTCCTGTCTTGTTATCTAGGTTAAATATATTCAATAAACTCCTCCATTTCAGATAGATATGTGATGTTTTATATATCATTTTTTCAACACAGATAGATTGATGATGCACACACACCTGGTGCAACAGGCCTTGTATATAAAAATCTAACCGTGAATAAACAAAAAGACAAAACCCTTGGAGAGTTCTTATTTATAGTCAGAACATTAAAAAAAAAAAAAAACTTTTTTTTTTTTATTTCTATGAGTTTTTTTCCTGTTTAGCTATGGATACAATTTAAAGTCTCTCCACTAAATAATTTCTAAATAATTACTTTATTAAGATATAAAACATGATCTCTCATGGGGTGGACACCATCACAGATTTTAATGGGTTATGAAGTCTCGATTTTCATTGTTAGTCATTGTAGTGTTTTTACTACATCTACTATACATATTAGTATGTAATAAAGACATTTATTTACAACTGATATTACTGATATTGATATTATTTAGACAAGCTATATATTTCTGAGATATTTTGAGGCAAGTTTGTGATGCTAAACTGTAGCCTTGTCGATCCATCACAAAACAAAAGAAGCAAACCTCAGACACCAAACATGTCTGGACTGATTAACCACTTATGAGATCAAGGAAAACAATGGGGGAAATGCACTTCTCCTTTAAAGGGTGGAGTCTCATTAGTCCGTTGTTCATTTACACAGCGGGTACCAATATGCTGGCCTGGAGTACGGGTCCGAGTGTTACTGCGGCAACCGGATCGCAGGTGCTCGGATGAAGGAGGAGGAGTGTAATCTGGACTGTAAAGGAGAGAAGGGCTCTATCTGTGGGGGCATGGGCCGTCTGTCTGTCTACAAAGTGGAGGAGGTTCTTCCCGGCCAGAGGAGATGTGAGTATGAGGCTTAATTTTGCCATTCTCAACTTCTGATGGTTATTATTGCTTCATTCGGATATGATCTTTTTTTTTTTTTTCCAAAAACATATGCATGTTGTTCACATATGCATAAGGGGCCATATTTAATGTCTGACTTAAATCCAAAAGCTATATCTATACATCAATACAGGGAAATATATGCGTATTTAAAGTTGGTTTATGCACCTATTACGAAGCCGGGCTCTTTTTCTGGGCTCCTCTTTCTGATTGTTAAAATCACCTGCATGTAGTTCGCATTTCCGAGGCTTCTGGATTTTTCTCGAGTAGAAGAGTCAGAGATTGGGTTTTTCAATAGATTTTTCCTTCTGAGTTTTTCCTTTAATTGGACACCCTTCTATATATTGCTCCAAGTGACTTTTTACCTGATGTGGTTTTTAGTAGGGATACAGTGTATGCATCGTGTAAGTGCATTAAGTCAATACCAAAACAAATACGTCTTCCGAAATCAATATCCTACTTAGCATTAATCAATCAGGAATGCCACAGAACACGACCTAGTTTTACATGTGCATGTTCATGCACTTACACTACTAGCCATGCTCTTTATAATGTTAGCTACTTGATTTTAAATGAAGTGCATTAGCTAGCTACATTAATTACCTTGGATCGAGTGGATCTGCAGTGGAGAAGAGTGACGTTTGTTTCACTACAGAACAGCGTTTCTGTACAGCTGCAAGTAGAGTATGTTTTTGGTTTTTATTGTGTCTGAATCCGTTGTTGTTAAAAACCGATGATCATCAAGAACAACATACTGGGTACGTGCTGTTTTTTTCTCTCACCCAGCTAGTGTTTGGTGCTAGCAATGAACTCATCATGCTGAGTTGTATGTTTAAGATGCTTTTGCAGGTTCATTGTATTGTAAGAAGGTGCTGTAGTTTCTCCTCCTGATATTTTCACAGAGCACAGCTTGCAGTCTGCTTTTGATTGCCATCATCAGTTGTGAAATACGTTCAGATTTGTGTCACTAAGCTTACATGATCTAGTATCTCCTAGCATCGGATGTTATTATCAGAGCATTTGTTACGAGTAAACAAGTATGGTATTGAACTGATACCTGATACCAGTATCAGATGCCGGTACTGATGCATCCCTAGTTTTTAGATTAAAAGCTAGTGGAGTCAAAACTAACTTAATTGAAAAGAGCCGTGATAAAATGTACAGTTCCTGATGTTAAGTGGCAAATAAATCCCTTCATTTGCTCCCCAAAGACAAAGCTCTTCAGAAACACTGAGGAAAGTTTAACTTGGGCGATGATCCAGCTTCTACTCACATAACAGCTCATTTCTCACAGCACAGCATCAAGAACCACTGATGTATTAACGATTAACGATTTATTTCAGGCTTTCGTTTAAAATAAATAATGAATCAGCAAATTCCTGCTCAGGATTGGAACAAAAATAGGTTACAAACAAGTTCCAGACTTCGACTTGCCTCTTCCTTTATTGTGCTTGTTATTAGCTGGGTAATATAGTAGAATAAGCTACCTTTAGCTTCTCACAGCCTTCACTGTTGAATATCTTGTGCCTCTCTTTATCATATTCTGTGGCAGACTCGTATGATTGACAAGCAGCAGCCAGTGTTATGGAATTTCAATATAAACTAATGAATATAAGAAAAAAATACTTGTTTCTGATTGGCGGGCAAGTGTGCATAAATTTTTTAACTCGGTATATATAACAGATTAGGCTAGCCCTGCATATATTCAGGGACGACTGGTCACAATATTGAATGGGAGAGCTAAAAGAAATTCTACAACTTTTCAGAAAGACAGTGTTACTATTATGTAACCATTATGGTTCAGCCTCATAGCACAGCATCTCATTTAGTTTCATTTAGACAGTTTAAGATTGGAACAATGGTTCATTTGTAGGAAGTCGCCAAGGCAAGGTTAGAAAGTTAATAAAAATATTTCCTCACCATTTTGAAATATATGTATGGTTTCTAAAAGTAGAGTTTTTTTTTTTTTTTCATTTTTGGCTGTTTTCCAGTTCAGCTACAGTGACATCCATCAAATTCTCCAAGAACTCCACAAACACATGCACACACAATATAGGAGTGCAACGCAATACCACCATATGTATCTGTATCTGCTTAGGGCTCCAAGTATCTATATTTGTATTCAGAATTGAATCTGAAGTGGGAGTGGCCTAAACCAGAAGTTTTCTTTTCTTTGGGATTCAAACTCACGATCTCCAGACGAAAGGGTGAACGCTTTTCTGGGGCCTCGTATGAGACTGTTGTTTCTTACACCGATCATCCATAACATTATGACCACTGACAGGTGAAGTGAATAATATTGATTATCTCGTTACAATAGCACCTGTCAAGGGTTGAGATATATTAGGCAGCAAGTGACCAGTCGGTTCTCGAAGTTGATGTGTTGAAAACAGGAAAAATGGGCAAGAGTAAGGATTAGAGAGACTTTGACAATGGCCAAATTGTGACAGCTAGATGACTGGGTCAGAGCATCTTTAAAACGGCAGGCCTTGTGGGGTGTTCCCAGTATGCAGTGGTTAGTACCTACCAAAAGTGGTCCAAGGAAGGACAACCGGTGAACTGGCGACAGGGTCATGGGCACCCAAGGCTCACTGATGCGTGTGGGGAGTGAAGGCTAGTCCATCTGGTCTGATCCCACAGAAGAGCTATTGTAGCACAAATTGCTGAAAAGTTAAAGCTGGCTCTGAATGAAAAGTGTCAGAACACACAGTGCATCGCAGCTTGCTGTGTTTGGGGCTGTGTAGCCACAGACCTGTCGGAGTGCCCATGCTGACCTCTGTCCGCTGCCAAAAGTGCCTACAATGGACAGATGAGCATCAGAACTGGACCATGGAGCAATGGAAGAAGGTGGCTTGGTCCGATAAATCACATTTTCTTTTACATCATGTGGAAGGCCGGGTGCGTGTGCATCGTTTACCTGGGGAAGAGATGGCACCAGCATGCACTATGGGAAGAACACAAGCTGGCGGAGGCAGTGTGATGCTCTGGGCAATGTTCTGCTGGGAAACTTTGGGTCCTGGCATACATGTGGATGCTATTTTGACACATACCGCCTACCTAAACATTGTTGCAGACCAGGTACACCCCTTCATGGCAACGTTATTCCCTAATGGAAGTGACCTCTATAATGCGGATGAGGATAATGCGCCCTGCCACACTGTAAAAATTGTTCAGGAATGGTGCGAGGAACATAACAACGAGTTCAAGGTGTTGACTTGGCCTCCAAATTCCCCAGATCTCAATCCAATCGAACATCTGTGGGGTGTGCTGGCCATCAAGTCCAATCCATGGAGGCCCCACCTTGCAACTTACAGGACTTAAAGGATCTGCTGTTAAAGTCTTTGTGCCAGATACCACAGCACACCTTCAGGGATCTAGTGGAGTCCATGCCTCGATGGGTCAGGGCTGTTTTGGCAGCAAAGGGGGGACCAACACAATATTAGGCAGGTGGTCATAATGTTATGGCTGATCGATGTACATCCCACTTGTGCAGTTATTATTTTTGTTTGTACTTGCTTGTGATATTTTCTAATGAATATAGTTGGTTCTATTTCCCAAAATATAAACAAACTAGTAGCCTAATTTTAAGCACCACAACCTAGACTAGGCTGTTACCAAGGATTGCTGCAGGTTCACATTAATGAACATGGTCTTTGTCGTCCCGCAAGCTTCATATCTGACCACCTCCCACTCGTGCAAGCTTTTGTTGCATCCTGGGATACTGACGCACATCTCTAGCTTGTGACCTGTGACCCTTTCTGGCAAGCCTTCTAAAAAAATTGTGCGCCTCCTATTCATATCTGTATTTGTATTCATTTAATACACATTGTCTGTTCATTCTGAATAGCATATTCGTTATTCGCACACGTGCACATACACACACACACACACACAAAACACTGCTGTTATCCTGCCTAATAAAGGTTATCCAAAAGGTGAACTAGATTCTGGCTTCAGTTCTGGGAACAGCCATATGTCTGAGTTTTGCTTCTCTGACCCTGGCAAAGTGCAGCTGGAGCCAAACCAACACAACACAACAACAACAGCTGCATCCTCTCACCCTGACTCACACAAACACACACACCTCCCAAAGAATATTTTATGCCTTAGACACTATTCTTCATTATTCTGAATGAAAAATGAACAAAAAGCAAATATTACTCAATGTGTATGTGTTATTCATAAACCTTTATGTTTTACATGCAGACCCTCTAACCCACTCCTATAAATCCAACTCAATCTCATCTTTTAATGACATTTTAGCAAGAAAGACTTATGGCTGTTTAATAAATCCTGCACATAGCTGTGTCACTTTGGCATTAGGCATTATAGTCATTACCCCACAGTCTCTCAACTAAACCCACACAGCCTGTAGTTTCCAAACGGTGTGTGTAATAATTTTGGAGTTGTTTCATTGTTACGGTCCACAGAGGTTCAAACATCCTTCCAGTCCATTTGAGGTTTCAATTACTTGGAGCGGCAAAAAAACAAAAGCCTGGGTCTGGTTAATTCCACAGAGGTGCTGATGGGTATTGTGTGTCATGGCATGTCCTACAGGCAAGCTGACACATGCTAGTTAATGAATCTGGAATTGCTGTAATTGTGTAGTGCACACACTCTCAGAGATGGGTGGGATACGACATGATGCGCCTGATGACAGTGTCACAAGCCTGTATTCACACTGCAAGCAAAAGCTGCACAAATCACGGGTGTCATTTATCAAAGTGTGTGTAGAACAAGTTGATCAATTCCACATATTCTAAATTACTCTGCTTGTGTACAGCCACACATATTGACATAAAGAAACACTTTGGCACTTTTATGACTATTTTGTTTAAGAAATAAATACGAAATAAAATAAGCCAGCCATCTTCAGTACCACCTTGCTAAAGTCAAAGTCCCAATGAAAGAATCGTGTGTACTGGCTTCAGAATACTGGCTTCACAATTTTGATTTGATTTTCAGGATATTTTGAACAAAATTTGATGAAGAAAAATTATCATGGAAAAGACTCCTTTGTGCATTTTTTTGTCTGTATTAAATTAAATAAAACAAAAATTGCTAGGAACAGAGGCTTAATGTAAACAAAATGTACCACAGGTTCACCATATCTTAAAAATAAATAAATAAATACATTTATTAATTCTCCCAAAAATTTTGATTGAATAAACTATATATCTGACCTGGGGACTTTGAAAATGATCGACTGAAACATAATGAGCTCCGCAGCAGAAACAGAGCTCCAAAGTCGGCTAAAATGCCAGATTTCCATGGCCTTTGTTGTTGTTTAAAAGCTACTGAAGAGCTCTTTTTGACCGTTATAATGTGGTCATGTAACCGTATACCGCAAAGTGTGGCTTAGTTGTTGCAATCAGGAGTTATCGGAATTTACAAGTGCAGATCTCTTCTTGAAAGAACACAGTCATGCTCGCTATATATTTTAACACTATGGGATGTGCAGATTGGGACCTTACTATCAAAATTAATTAGAATGCTGATTTCTATGATGTGAATCGCACATTTCTACAATGCACATCATCAGATTTTTGCATCGCATTGCATTGTGTCACGATGTATCATTACACCCCTAGTCACAAGTTACCAGTACATAAACTGAGTAGCCTTTTCTGTTCAAACTGGGTGAAATCATTTTCATTATTTTTGCCTTTCAAACTGTTATATTTGGATATTTCAGCCTCGCTACTGTAATACTAAAGTTAATGCTAAAGGTACAGAATGTGTATGTTTGATATTATCACCCCAGTGACAAGCAAAAGTACACTCTAGTACCCTTTTTTCTGGTTTTATTTCACGTCTGGATGAAACACCTGGACACCACTCACACTGAGATCTTCAAGCAAAGTCAGGTAGTGACATATGACAGTATTTGATATAAACAAATTCTTACCTACAGAAATAAAGGTACCAAATTTTATTTTTACTTAATTGGGCGGTACCATCAAGGGGATATTTTTTGTACCTTTATTATGTATCTTTAATATTCAACCTGTACCTTTAATTAGCAATTATAGTAAAGCTTTAATGGTTCATCAGTGGTCCTTTAGGTCCAATGATGCACTTTAAATTAGTTTTAAAGGTACATTATATTGATTTAGGTATACTGTTTTCTAATTTTTGTCATTTCTCTTAACATAACATTGAACATTGCTTTACATTTAATAAGTTATCCACTAGCTCAGGCACCACATATAAACAAAAAATATTACAAGAATTACAACTAAGCGAAAAAACGTATTTGTTCTTGCTTAATGTTGGTTTTTATAAATTCTGTTAATGTGAACAAGCTAATAAATCAGTCGGATTTGAGCAGTAAGCTGCAATCAAACAGTCTGAACATAGCTTTATTCTCTATCTTATTTCTTGAGCATGTAGTTCAGCTTTATTATATCGTTTCGCCTGGAAGGAGAAGAATTCAGTATATATATATATTTAATCCAAGCGTTCAACATTTTACATTTTAACTTGCTGTTTTCATCATGTTCTGTTAGCAAATGAAACTGGAACTGCACTCCTGGTATTTCAGAAATGCAGACATGCCTTCAGCGAGTCTGTTTATGTAATATCTCATATAGCCTTGAGGCAGATCAATTTATATTTATTTTGCCTTTTGATTTCGTGGAAGTTTATTGCAGCACTCTTTTTTGTCCATATATGGCTTTGGAGGTTTCTTATAGGTCTGTTAGGGCATTGTTAATGCTCAAGAATCTATCAAGAATCTATGAATATTCATGAATATGCAAATCAGAAACAGAAACACCAGCTGTTCTAATAGCTGCGTATTAAAAGGTCCAGTTACATAAAATCCCTCGATAACAAAGCAACTGAATGGCAACAACAGCTTAACCATTACTGATAAGTTCATAGCTATAATTAAGCCAAATTGAAGTGGTTATGTTTTGTAATGGTGCTTAATGCTGCCACATTTGACTACAGCCATGAACTCTGAACAGATGAGACACTTGTTTTGAACTTGACCCTGGGAAAATAAACACTAGTGTACAGTACATGACTTTAGCCCCGATTTCCCAGTCGGCAACTAATTTTAGGGCTAGGCGACTAATGCTAATGTGTTCGATTAAAACTCGTAACTGAGAATTTCCAACCGCTGACTAGGAAAAAACAAAACAAAACAAAACAAACAAACAAACAAAAAAACAAAGCCTCCTCAACACAGAATTCCTGAGAAACTCAGGTAGCTCTACTTAACCCCGAGTTCAGCAAGTCACATCAAATCAACATGGCCACTCACATCATCAGCAGTAAACAATTTATAATTTGATTATAATTATCATTGAGTTATATTATATATACACAAATATTTTCTTTAAACATACAGACATATTTGCTCATTAAATCTATAACACTGACTACAGTTCATTGATTTGAGGAGGAAAATATACATCACTCTTCACAGTTAGCTGGCTAAATGGCTGCTAATAAAAGAAGCTCGACTCCATGGAGGTCAAAAATACCATAATTCTGAGTTCTGACTTCCTGATCAAGGTAAGTCAAACTCAACAACCCCCATCCCCCAACCCCGCCCCCCTGCCTCAGCAACTACTCACTCTGCATCTGTACTGCTTGTATACTGTGAATGATTAAATGATTGAAAGTCATGTAGACTCTTCCTTATCAGACCAGAATGGGTAAAAAAAAAAAGAAAACTCAGTGACAGTCTGTGAAAACTCTCCACTTTCTGAGCTAATATGTCTATCCCTGTTGCTTCAGCTAAATAATTTACATAAACACATGTGATTAGATAAACCACAGCAGAGGATAGGTTAAATCTTCATAATCATGTTTCTGAGTTCAAGGCTACCTGAAATGATCCAGCCAAATCAGATTAATAACAGATCTGATTGTTTGTGTCATGTTTTTTTCTTTCAGACAGGAATGTACGCTATCGTGGCTGCTTCAGAAGACCCGACAACACGACCGCAGCGTCTCTGATCCGCATGGTTCAGCCTAACCTCACCTCCCAGACGTGTATCGAGGCCTGCATGGACAAGGTGTTGCCTCCCTGCTGTCTTCCATCCCCCTTTCCAAATCGTCTCCATGCTTCATTTTTCTGCTTGTATCACTGGAAGATTAGCATTGATTGCCCTTTCTCCTGGCGTCTGTGCTCGGAGTAAAGCACTTCTCTGAGTTAGATTTCTGCCGCAGCCCTTCTGAAAACAATCTGCTTGTTTAAACATTAATGTGGCCCTTAAGACAATCAATTAATGCTATAATCAATTGTGCACACTACTTGCTGAGTGGTGTTATTCCAGAGTAATTGGAGAACCCGCGGTTAGATGCTAATGCTTTGCTACGCTCTGCCCACAGGGTCAATTGATTGTCAACTGAGAAACTAATTTTGGTGTTTGAAAGTGCTTTCTGCTAATAGGAACTAAAAATAAATGCAATAGCATGTAATGATACACAGAGAGGCACAGATCTCTATTTGAGTAAATGTCTCAGCGATATGTTCATCATTTTTATTACAGATGCGTGGCACAAACACACAACCGAGAGCCGAAGTGCTGAAGAGCCTCCACACATTTCTTCTCTCCAGGACATTAACACACTCTCCCTTTCTCTCATTAGGAGTTTCCTTTAGCCATGCTGAGCGCTCCGGAGTGTTTCTGCGGCTACGCTACTCCACATTTCTCCCTCCATGATCCAGTGAATGAAGAACACTGTGCTCAGATCAACAGCAGCCTGACGACTGACAAACCACACCCCTACTTCCTGCAGGTCTATCAGACGCCTGTGCAGGGTAAGAGCCACACTGAGTGCTAATCAAACACACAAACATGTCAGCTGATTCTCATGACAGCTTCAGTGCCCAGAGCCTTTAATATTGTGCAGCCTTGTGCAAAAGTTTGTACCCCCTTGAACTTAATAAAGAACTCATGTAAGGAATATGGTGTTATGAGACACAAATCAATGATGGGGTGGTGTTTTATTAAGAACATCGTATCATCCTTTTTTTATCCATTTACAGTTACATTCAGTATTGTGCAACGTCCATGAAAAAAGTTAGTTCCTGTTATCACTTACTTTATAGCAGCTGTTGTCACAAATTCGGCTGAAAGCACTGCTTTCGCTTGTTTAGTTCCCAAATGCTTTGCTTTATATTTTTCCATCTGCCTTTTTTGTTTTGATTCTATCTCTGTCCCCATCCAGTCACTGGTCTGTTACCCAATGTATTCACCTGTTCCATGTTTGATTCATCAGTAGTTCGCCTTCTTATTTCCTCCATGCATCATTGTTCTTCTCAAAGTCTGGTTTATTGTTATCATGTGCTTCTTAGCCTTGTTTTCTGAGTTCTGTTTATCTTTATTTTAACCCTCACCGGTTTCCCTCGTTTTGATTACGGATAATTCCTGTTTCACTCTGCATGCCTGTGTATTGAACCCAGCTATGGACTTCAGCTCTATTCTGATTGGATTAGTGTATCAGTAATAAATTTTTTACACATCTCCTCAGTGATAAAGCTCTTGCATCCAGACAGAACTAAAAAGACAACAGGAGGATTGAGTTCCTAGCGGGATGTATTTTCTAAGAACTCGGATGTTTGCATTACATGGTCACATGATCACGCTCCATTCACAACACAGTGTCCGGACCAAACCAAAGTTCCAGCAACAATTTGAAAATACGACAAAACAATAATAACAAATTATAAAAGAAGCATCCATTTTTTGTTGTGTGACTCAGAAAGTGCTTAATATTTGGGGGAGGGCCACTGATACATGCGCTACGAGAATAAATACAGCAAGTAGCAGCAGACAAATATGTTTTTTCAACTCAAGGCGACATCTGCATAGAAAATCACAGACATCAGACGAGTTTGGAGAAAAGCACCAGGTAATTCAGCCTGTAATTTTCTCAGATCTGGACAGAAATGAAGTCACAGAGTAGCACCTGTAAAATAGGAAATTACCCAAGGACCTCATGTAAATTTAATCTGTCCAGATAAGGCTTTCGACTATGATTTCTGGATTCCTCTTAATAAAGCATGTCTCTAGTTTTTGTCCTCCTGTCCGTACAAGACCTTCACTCACCAGCCTCTATTTTTTTTCTCTTTTGAGACAAAAAAAATGTAGCTTCACATGTTACTGAGAATCCACAAAGTGTAAACTTCCCATCCTGAAAATTTTCCTGTGATGGAAAACTGTCATTTGTTGTAGCAGCAGGATATTGACAAATCATAAAAATGGTTAATTAGTACATGTGAATATATTAATAGTGAAAAAATCCAAATGAAATCAGTACAAAAGTTTGTATCTTGCTTTCGGAATGTTATATAACATATGTTATATATTCTCTAATAACGTTTGTGCCCACGCTTGCTCTTTACTGCCTCCAGTCTCATTAATATTCAAAGTTTATTTGACTGAACTAATGAAATAGAAGCATTTTAAAGGATGTTTTAATAGGGCATTACGATTATTAGCTGTGTTTGTACTGCAGCCAGACTTCAGACACATCTCAATTGATTTTATTTTTTATATGAATACATTTCTAACCAATAATTTTGTAAACTTGTTGTCTGTTTTGTCTTATTGTTTTCTCTGAATAAACGAAAAATCCAAAGTCTTCATATATACACTAATCAGCCAGGACATTAAAACCATTGACAGGTGAAGTGAGTAACATTGATTATCTTGTTACAAGTGGTGGGATATATTAGGCAGCAAGTGAACAGTCTGTTCTTGAAGTTGATGTGTTTGAAGCAGGAAAAATGGGCAAGCGTAAGGATCTGATCGACTTTGACAAGGGCCAAATTGTGATGGCTAGACCACTGGGTCAGAACATCTCCAAAATGGCAGGTCTTTTGGGGATGGTCCCGGTATGCAGTGGTTAGTACCTACCAAAAGTGGTCCAAGGAAGGACAACCGGTGAACTGGGGACAGGGACATGGGCACCCAAGGCTCATTCATGCGCGTGGGGAGTGAAGGCTAGCCCATCTGACCCAATCCCACAGAAGAGCTACTGTAGCACAAATTGCTGAAAACGTTAAATGCTGGCTCTGATAGAAAAGTGTCAGAACACACAGTGCATCACAGCCTGCTGTCTTCGTATATGTAGCATATCAGTAACATTAATATTTTCAAAACAGTCTTTGACTAATCTTTTTTCACTCACATGCATGATGGTACTATTACCATCCACAACTTTTATGCTTCTGTCACATTTCTAGCAACATGTAACAGGTTTATCCGTTTGTTCATTTGGTGATAAATAATGCAGCGTTTCCTCATGCAGACTCCAGATGTACAGAGCGAAGATTCCTGCCAGAAAAATCGAGCCGGCTGGTGGCTCTGTCCAGTTTTCCTGGAGCGGGTAACACATGGGTGAGACACCTGATTGAGCTCGCTACTGGATATTACACAGGCAGCTACTACTTCGATGGCACACTTTATAATAGAGGTAAACAGACCTGACATGTTCTTGTTTCTAATTGTATTCATTTTATAGTCATATAATGTGAAAAAAGGTTACACCTAGCACACTAAATGGTTCTTCATTTAGTCCTTCTGCACTTAAAAAAATGGAATATGTGGTCAGTCAGATTGAAGAGACCATATTACATATAGTTTGTATAAAAATATTTAAGTTTCTCATCAAAACATGATTTTATTACTTATACCAAACTTTCATTTAAGCAAGTTTCTAAATCCCAGCTTGAATTATTAATGTAGTAACCAATTACATTATGAAATCCCATGAGGATGTTGGCACTGACTGGAATTATATCTATATATAATTAATAATTATAACTATATATAATTAACACAATTAAAATGTATAGTAGAATAGTGCAGTGGTAATGTGGCTGTGGAAAAATGCCAGCAATCTGGGTCTGATTCTCAGTTTAGGTGGGCGTGTGGAGTTTGATTTTATTCAGGGTTGTGAAAATACGTGATCAAATCATTTTGGATATATGAAAACAAATTGTGTTAATGTCATTCAATTCAATCACATGGAACTGCTGTACGCATTTGAATGAAGTAAATTCAGTTAGCTTTTTTTTTCCCCCCAGTGTGGTTGAGGCCATTTAGGAAGCAAGAACATTTACCATCCAAAGAACCTCTTAAGGATTTATTTATTTATTTATTTATTTATTTGAATAGCGTACTGACTAGGTTGCTGTACTGGTACTGTAAGATCAGGAAACTTTTTGAAACTACTAAAAAGTCATTAATGGTTTGTGGGGGGGAAAAAAGTTTCCTCCATTTGCTTTCCTCCATTCGCTTCCTCCAACTGACATGATTTAATTCATCTGAAAAGTACCAAAGGTTCAGATGAGGGGTGGGTTTAGCATTCATACAAATCACCTTCACTTTCTTAATGAGATCTGGATGAAAAATTGTGGTCACTGTGACATACAGATACCAAAAGAGGTCTAATATTTTGCTAATGAACTCTGTATTTTATTTAACTTGAGCTCCATATTTGTCATTTAATGTGCGGCTGGTAGGCAAGAGTCTTTTCTCAAGGCTTTTACACATATTAGTCTGTTTTCCAAGTCTGAATCTGATTGAAATTGATACTTTTAGTTCTTCTTGCTACTTGTTATATAATTAAATGAACCAAAAAGCAAAAAAGAAAGTAATCTGAGTGGTGTGCAATGCTGAAAATGTCCTTGTAAAAACTCTCACATTCACTGGTAAGAAATATGATAGAAAAAAGTAAACAAACCTTTGCCATTTGTGTATAGAAATGATAAAAATCACCAGAGCATGGAGAACATGGTTAGATAAAAGATTAGATGATTATATAAACAGCTAGTTTAAAACATTTTATATATCACATTCATGGTTTATTTATTTATTTATTTGTTCATTGGCCCAAATCTCCGTAACACGTGGCATTTCTGCAGCTCTGCAGCTCTGTCCTTTGGCTCATTTTGCACCTCATGGCTCAGTTTAGCAGCTCACATCTACAAAACAGGTCCAGATTTAATAATCCTCACTGTTGTAGCAGCACAATTCTTCTATACTTTTCACTGAATTTACTAAATATACTATATACTTGTTACTAAATAAAATGATTCAACATTAATAGCTGAGGCTTTCTCAAATCAGACATGTCATACAATCATAAAGATTTATGTATGTAGCATAATTCATACATTAATTTTACAAAGAAAAATGAAAATTAAAATGTAACAAATTGTAAAGATAAATACATTTTAAAAATAATAAAGTAACCATGAAATAAAAAAGTAATTAAAAACATGAAAGAGTTATAAGCATTTGAGCAAAGCGGGGAAATATGGCTGAAGGATTTGACCGAAACTGAAAGTCAAACACTTGCTCATATCCATCACTGACCTGATATCATTAGTCTGGAGTGTGAAGCCGAAGCTCCATTACTCAGATTACTCGAAACTGCATGTGTTTGGATCGAGACGTGGCTCTGAGATTCGCCCGCGTCTTTCTGGCGTCACATCTCAAACCTCTCTCCTTCTGTTCAGGCTTCAAGGGCGAGAAGGATTACTGGAAAAGTGGACGCACCATCTGTGTGAAGACGCACGAGAGCGGCAAGCGCGACATCGAGATGTATGACTCAGCCATCTTGCTGATCAGAAACCCGTACCGCTCTCTCATGGCCGAGTTTAATCGCAAATGCGCAGGACATCTTGGCTACGCCTCAGACCAGCACTGGAAGAGCAATGGTATCGCCATCACGCCACATTCTTTAACTGTCTCACAGATCTAATAGACTTAACCGTTGAATTCTGGACTCTGATTGGTCAGAAAGTGCTGATTAATTTTCTATAACAGCTACAAATAACGAGTTATATTAATGCGATTGTTCTAAAATGTTATCGTTTCTATAGTACAACAACTAACAACAACTAACAAGTTTTCTATAAAACTTTTTGTTGCTTCGTAACAGTCAGTTTTTGCTTTTTTCTCAATATTTTTTTTGGTTTATTAACTTCAAGTGAGAGAAAAAGAAGAGAGGCTGGTGAGAGCTGCTATAATTTCAGTGATAACAGTTTTACCATAGTTGTTTTATGGACATTCCACAGCATTAATTGTAACTATAAATGGATAAAAAGTACAACCTATCATTCAGTTAAATTGCTTTAGTGTAAGAGGAATAGAACACTTCAGCATGTACTGTTATTGAAAAATAATCTTTGGCATTTCAACAATAACTCCGTCATTGATTATTTTCCAATAACAGCACAACCCCAAGTGTTTTATTTCTTACTCATTGCCTGGATCAATGCTGTTATCTCAGTAATGCAAAAGGCAGCAAGCCAGTTGGATTTGCAAAATTTAATTAAGGACGACTGAGACACTGAAGGATTAAACAGATATTTGCTCTATCTGTGTGTCTGTGCAGAATGGCCCGAGTTTGTGGGGAGTTACGCATCATGGTGGGCGTCTCACGTTCTGGACTGGCTCCGATTTGGCCAGAAGCTGCTGGTGCTTCATTATGAAGAGCTGCAGGAGTCGCTGGTGCCCAGGCTCCGCTCTGTTATCGCCTTTCTCAACGTCAGCACCAGTGAAGAACGCCTCCTCTGCGCTGAAACAAACAAGGACGGGCATTTCAAACGCTCCGGTGCTCGCCGGCCCACCTTTGACCCCTTCACCCCGGACATGAGACAGTTGATTGACAGTTATATTAAGGTCGTGGATCAGGCACTCAGAGACAGCAACCACAGCGGCCTGCCTCAGGAGTACATCCCAAGATGATGAGGGTTATAAACCATGGCAATGTTTAGTTTTCCTTCAAAATTTAAATTAAGGGCTTTATTCAAGACAAGTGTTGGTTCTGTTCTTGGAGCTTCATCAGGATTTGACATTTCTTTTCCAGTTTAAAGCTTTGGCACTCACCAACTCCATCATGCTTAATGTTGCAGTGAAGATTCATTAAAGATTCAATCTGATGAGATTCTGGTTAACATTACAAGGGAAAATATTGAGTATTTGACCAAGTGGAAACTGATGTCTATAATGTGTTGCCATTTTCTAAAGTTTAATTAAATAAACTTTACTTAGTCTCCAAAATGTTTTCAGTGTAATTAGATAAGAAGTGTCATTTTTCAATAAAATTATGTAACAAACAAAAAAATGTGGTCAGCTGACTTCTGTAGAGATTTCTAATGAAATAAAGTCATAGCACTGATGATCAGATGGGACATTTTTACACTGATATTAGGGTTGTAATCAAATATGAGTACATTATTCAGAATAAACAGATGTGTTATAAACAAATACAAATACAAATACAGATACGAGTAGGAGGTGCATTATTCAATAGACCTCCAATTATGAAGCAGTACAGGAATTTATGAAAAAAGAGTAATTTTGTAGTGAATAAAATATCTACATGTGTCTAATTAGGGCTTTACTGAACAAATAACGAGACCTTAAATAACCCCACTGATGTGCGATCCTTAAATAAAGTGTTACTACATCACATTTCTGGTACATTCACACTAGCAAGTGACAAATCAGCGGGTGGTCTTTCGTTCTCTATGTAGCCAAGATTTCAGAAACAGCGACAACCGACATGTGAGTTGAGATCTTCTCAACTTTAAGCAAATTAGGTATGATGCAGTAAAGCGATCAATCCAAACGATTCCTCAGACTAATCGTATGACTTGCGTGGTGCAACAATTTTTCATTTCCCTCTTTCACAAGTTTAGTTCCTACCTGCAATTAGTTCCTATGCATGTTATTTTTTTTTTTATGGAATAAAACCTTATAACTGTGGTTTCATCTTCTCCTTTCATATACGACTTCTCATTAACTATGTATAGAGATGTTACGGAGAAAAATAAAGCTTGGAAGAAAATACAGAGATCATTGTTGTCTCTGGGGAGTGTTTGTAGCTAGTACAGCTAGATTGCACTGCTAAGTTGCTAATAACTAATATGGAGCCTGGCACATAACATATAAATCACACGACCAATTTTCACACTGAATAGTGTGTTATTTTATTTAATTTGTGTTTAACTAGTCAGAAGAAGATATGAATAAATAAATAAATTATATATATGTATATATATATATATATATATATATATATATATATATATATATATATATATATATATGCAGGTATATACCGGTGCCCCTTGTTAGTGTATATGGCTAGTACAGTTAGCTTGAACTGCTAACAAAGCTAATCAGAAACCTGGCACAGAACATATAAATAAAAAAAAAAAAAAAAAAAACAATTTTCACACTCATTAGTGTGTTATTTTCAATTCAATTCAATTCATTTTTATTTGTATAGCGCTTTTTACAAAGGTCATTGTCTCAAAGCAGCTTTACACAAACAAAAGTAAAGTGAAGTGTGTGTGTGTGCCGTCTCTGATGAGCAAGCATTATTTAATTTGTGTTTAACTATTTAGAAGAAGATTATACATATGTAGGCATATGGCTGTGCCTCTTGTGAGTGTATGTAGCTAGTACAGTTAGCTAACTGCTAACAAAGCTAATATGAAGCCTGGCATGTAGCATACTTCAAACGACCCATTTTCATGCTTTTTCACTTTATTAAAATATTAGAATTCATTGTAAGTACATTTTAAAGACAAATAAATTGTATGCTGTAGTAAATCGCGTGCTGTAAGCTACATTTTGGTTTCTACTCTTTCTCATCAGAGCTAAAAATGATAGACGGATGGTACACGCCTATGAGCGGCAACAGCAGCGCTTGCTCCACATCCACAAGAAACAAACTCCAAGCGATATGAGTGACTTGTCACGCGCTGGTGTGAACATAGGGCCAGGTCTCTGACTTTACTATTATCAGCTTTCAGAGTGTTTACAACGCTGCTACAAGTGCAAGCTGTTTCTCTTAGAGACTTAGTGACTATCACTGAACAGTCAAAAGTCCCATTTTAAAAATGGCAATACCAACAGAGTGGCTTTTCTTTGCTACACAAACATCCCAAAGGACCGTCATGTTGATTCAACCTACTTACTAAAACCTCTTCAAACATAATCGGGGCTGTTTTAATAGACAAACTGGTGCTAGCATCCCGCTAATCCTCACTAAGCAGATTAGCACGATGGCAGTCCACTCCAGATGTGTCTGAATGTCACACTGGGTAGCACAGCTGCATGGGCTGAGATCAAGTTTGGTGTAATGGCAGTGAGATTATAGATTTATAGATTACGGAAGCTCTAGTGGATTACAGAATCTCACAGCTAGAACCTTAGGTTTTTCAGGTTTAACATTTCACACAGCTTTGAGTTTCCAAACTTCATGGTTTAACAGAATAACTAGGTGGGAAATTATATTTTCATTATAAAATATTATAATTGACAGTTAGGATTAATGTGATTCAAAGGCTTGTCCAATTTGCCTTACAGACTGATTCCTATTTTCTGAATCATTATTAAATGGTCTGCATTTATTTAAACAGTCAGAATAAAATACTGTTTTCTTTTTTTTTTTGTTCACAATTTGTAATGTTCCTGAGTTACTCAGCTTGCCTATACAGACTACTTACAATTTTTTTTCAATTGCAATAATAAAATTTATTTACCTCATTCTAATATACACTATTATTGTTTCTATAGTAACAACTGACTCTGATACAGCGGATTGTTCTACGTATATGGATTAAAAAAAAAAAAGGTGTGTAATTGTTGACATGCTGAAGTTTTCAGTATGGAGATGTTTATTTAGCATTTATGGAAGGAGTCTCCAGTGTCAGCACTTTGTAACAGTACGTTTTCCTCTACAGGAAAGTCTTCAGGACAGACGAGTTTACGCTTATAACAAGTGTAACGAGTCTGTAACAAGCTATTTTTCTTGTCTTAGAGAGGGGCTAGTGAGGTAATGACTGCTGTAACATTAGTGATAACAGTGATGTTGTGGATATTCCACAACATGGATAAAATAAAAATGAATGATGTCATTCTTTAATTAATTAAACCCCAAGTGTTTTATTCCTGACTTAATACTATTAGCGATGATTGTATGAAGGAATCTGTGCTCACAATTCATATAGGCAGCATGGAATTATGGGTTATTCTTCCAGTACAGTACACTGTTGTTACTCTTTAGCATGCAGATTATATCCCTCAGTGAACTACAAAAGAATGATAATAGCTTCACTGTTGTCATTTTTCTCAGGATGTCACCATTGAGGTTCATGCTTGAAAAAGCCTGTGACAGAATAATCTACTTCCCATGCTGATGCTGTAGATGTGTGTGTATGTGTGTGTGTGTGTGTGTGTGTTCACATCCATTGCAGTGCCTCTTTCTTGTTGGACAATCTAAAGCCTATTTCATTCCCATCATTCACTGATTACATTCTATAAACTACATTTTTTAACTTCACCGCATCATGGAGAGAATGTGTGATTTCCACCACCAGAAATGTTTGAGAGTCTGAATATCTGAAGGAGGTGAAGGAAATGATTAGCAGCCATTACGGTAAATGTTGGAACTAATACAAAAGAAAAACTGTTGCATCTGAGAAAGACAGATCTTGTCTCTATGTGATTTTTCTGTAAGGGGTGTTAGAGGATAACACAGATGGATAAACAGTAGGGGTGTGTATCACTTCTTCTAGAATTATACAATGATACATGGGACGCAATCCAGTGCTTGAACACTTAAAACAGCCAAAGATATAATACAAAACATTTTGGGGCTATTTTAATGCAATTTGATGCGAGTCAGTGTTCTACAAATGTTTATCAGAACACAAAAGCCACGCCTCCTTCACTGAGTATAACACACACAGAGGTCACACCTTCACTGAGACTGACACACACAGAGGCCACGCCTCCTTCACTGTGACTGACGCACATAGAGGCCACACGTCCTTCACTGAGACTGACACGCAGAGGCCACACCTCCTCCACTGTGACTGACACACACAGAGGCCACGTCTCCTTCACTGTGACATACACAGAGACCACGCCTCCTTCACTGTGACACACACAGAGGCCACGCCTCCTTCACTGGGACTGACACACACAGAAGGCATTCCTTTCAGAGAGGGCATTTTCTGATCATTATAAATTTTGAAATTTTGTATATAAATTGTTTATTTATTCATCTGCCTCACACCTAAGAAGACAGCAAAGAAGTCATATTCACGGAACAAATGAGCATGATGTAGTTGGAGTCCACATCAAAATAATAATAATAGTCATGAGAAAAGGTACAGACACTAACCCCGCCCCTAGGCCTAATGCTAACTCTTTTAATACGGCTTCACTCATATGAGCTGCCATGAATTTGTAGATGTAAGACTTCTTGTTCAACCCTTCCTCAGCCTCCTTTCTTAAAAGGAACTGTCTCCTGTTGTCACATGTTTCTTTCCTTTAAACACTCGGAGCCTGCAGCAAGGCAGAAGTGCCCTTAATTGCTTTCCCATGCTTTGCGCCCCTCAGAGAGGTGCACACATGGAGTCGTCTTGCTGTTCAATCCCCAGCGTAAGTGAATCGGATCTTTCATTCCGAGCGAGCGTGTCTCTCACGGTGCAGTTCAACATTCACTGAAGATTGGAGTCGTGCCTTGTGGGACGCAGAGTTGTTTCAGTCCTACACAAGGACGTTTTCACCTCATTTATCAGCTCTGGTGTAGGATTTCATTAAAGACTCAACAATTTCAGCTGAGAAATTGACTATGTCTACATGCACATCAATATTCCTATATTAATTGGAATTTGGCAATATGCTAATTAGTATTGAGTCACGTAAACGTCACAATCCGATTACCCGATTCAGATTAAGACAATATTCTGATTCCCACCCCTGGAACATGCCTGTTTCAGTTGGAAATTTGTTCCATGTAAACTCTTTTGTGGGTGCTAACAGATGCTTAGCTTAACAGATGCTTACCTAACCCTGTCCATTTCAAGGTGGTATTGTAGGGCATTTTTGTTACAGTAATTTGTTAAAGAAATGTTAGAGTCCTAATTAACTAATAACTCAGCATCCTCTATAACCAACAGCAGCATCTTGAATCTGCCAGAAAATAACAGCGGGAGAGGAAAAGCGCATGCGTAGGTCGGCATACTTACACCAACCATGTATACAGGAATATTCCGATGTCTGTACGCATATAAACATCATATTCGGAATATGGCTGCAAACTGAATATAGACCTTAAATGGAATTTGATGTGCATGTAAATGTAGTCATTGTCTCTTGATTTGTCTGAAATTGTTAGTTATGTAATTTTGTAATTATGGCTGTTATCTCTTCGTGAAGATATAGCTAATGACTTGAAGAAGGACTTGAAGAAGCAATCATTTTATTTGTTTTATTGTCTTTGGGAAGTATGGTTATTGACTTGTGTACTGTTGATAAATAGAGCTATGCGTAAACCTAACAAGAACCTAACAAATGAATCAACGAATGAGACCATAAATGAGTCAATGAACAAATTCTGGAATGAATAAATGAATGCATCAATGAATGAAGCAATTAATGAATTAATAAATGAATCAATGGATGAGTCAAAGAATACATTAATGAATGACCCATTGAATGAGTCAATGAATGAATGATGAATCAATAAACCAACAAACCTACTGACCAATCAATAATAATAACAATAATAAATCATATTTACTCGCTTGCTTACTTACTTCTTGCTGCTTAATTAAATAAATAATAACTTTTCTTAATGGAGACCTGACACAAGGTCAATCCAGTCATGTATTATTATCATTATGGGATACAGACTGTGTGTGTGTGTGTGTGTGTGTGCGCGTGCATATAGTATGTATATATGTGTGTGCGTATGTCTGTGTGCATATGCATATATGTATGTGTGTATATGCATGTGTGTGCATGTGCATATGTGTGTGTGTGTAATTCATTATGCAAGGCATGTTCTGTCCTGCTGACCTCCCAGATGGCAAGCATGATACCTCTCTAGCTTGTCTGATTCCCTCAGGTGTTCTTAGCACAGCATACGCTCTGGCTTAGATGCTGTCACTGACGTGACCTATCAGCAATGGCCGCCGCTGAACAGATGGTTACTGCATATCATAATCGCTCCCTCCGCGACCACACACAGGGTTGACGAGCATGGTGATGTTACCAAGCACTGAGTTACTGTCTATTAGAGGTCATAGGATACTTAATCACACAAGTGCCAAATTAAAAGAAAAAAAACAACATAAAGTGTGTTAGTAAGGTGTTGGGGCATCATGAGATGCCAGAAGTGTGCTTTGATATTAATTCTACATGTCTCTGGAACTGTACTGGAGTGATGAACACCACTCTTCCAAAAGCTCTTCCCTCAGCTGGTGTTTTGAAGATGATGATGAAGAGAGATGCCCAATTTTTGCCCTGATACATTACAACATTTTCATCGTCATTAAAATTCTTCCTGGAAGAGACCAAGCCCATCGGGAGAGAAATGTTTCATCATAAGATGGAATGAGTCAATTTCTAATTTCACCTTGGGATCAATAAAGTGTTATCTAATGAATCAATCAATGGAAGAATCATTGAATGAGGCAATGAATGAGTCAAAAAATGAATCAATAAATACGTCAATGGATGAATCAACAAATGAGTCAATGAATGAATCAATAAATGAATCAGTGAATGAATGAATTAATGAATGAACCAAGAAATGAGTCAAAGAATAAATCAATGAATAAGGCAGGGAATGAATAAATGAATGGAGCCAAGTTGTATCAGCAAAAGAAAAAACTGACCCCCAACACACACACACACACACACACACACAGTATAACAGAGCCACCATTTTTCCGCTTTATTTCTTCTATATTAAATTCTGTTGTCTTACAGTATTTTGTCATAAGGGTGTGTAAACCTCTGCACTCGACTCAAGCACACGGGTGAATATCTTTTTGATTAGTGCTGTTCATGAGATCATGACCCTGTATAATCTCCGAGTTGAGAGTTTTATTGTAATGCACTGCATGATCACTGTGTTTAGAAACCAATAAAATGTTATTGTACAATAACCCTAGATTTATGATGGCCTCGGGGCCAAACAGCAGAGAATACTGAATGCCAAGAGTCCTAAAATACAGTATTATTTTCTGATTCTTCTTTGATACAATATCATGATTAAAGCTCTGAAAGAAAACAAAACCCTAAAGTTAAAATGGGTTTTTAATTTTAGGAGTGGTATTTATTTTGCCCAATATATGGGAAAAAAACTTTTTTCTACATTTTTACCTATTTGGCAATATTATGGTAATATTTTGTACATGCATGGTCGAAAAACAGCTTTGAAAATCATTACATTCTGTGCAACATTCAGTTTTAATGTTCATAACAAATGCAAGAGACCATACTCATCACTGTGATCTCTATCAAATGACTGAGTGCCCTTCATATTCAGTGCAAAGACAGATGCACTTGAGTATTTTTGTATATAAGGCAATTCTTGGTCAACTTCATTTATATCAAAAAGCATGAAATACATTTTATGATGTTATATTTGCATTCATTTTGATCTATTGGTGAGATCTGAATTCAGGCTGACAGCGTTTAGTTACAGTTCCCCATCATCATGGAGAACCAAATCTAACAAAGTTCAGTCTATGCCTGATACATATTCATCCTGTTACTCATATTCAATGTGGAATCACTGCGTGTCTGGTTTATGGTAATGAAAAAGTCACTATGCATCTGTCTTAAAGCAAAAGTCCAGACTGAAACACATTCAATATGTTTATATTGAAATATTTGTGATGTGTTTAGTGATTCTGGCACTAATACTCTCATTAATTCATGATACAGTTTATCCTATGCAAACTGCAGTTGGGAAATTAGCTAAATTGTTAATAGGACATTTTGATTATGTGCTCTGGCCTAAACCATATGTCCATGAATATCAAATGAGACTTGACACAGAGAAGCATTTCACTCAACCAATTTAACTCAACAGCATTTTTAATTTTCCTCTCCAACTGAAAAGAGTACAAAATGTTCCACAGAGAACCGCACTAGTAACCGTTGTAAGAAAGTCACTTAAAGAGAATTGCCTTGCTTGGAAATGTGATTAATTTTATGGTTTGTTAAGCAGCACTTCTGCATTTTACTGAAACTCTTCTCAGCTTGGGTAAAATGTACTTGAGGCTTAATGACAAAGTGACAAAGTGGTTTCCTCTGTAGGAAAAAAAAAAAAAAAACCTGCCTTGTCATTTATCAATATACAGTACATGCTGTCATTATCTTCTAACAATTAATTAAAAAGGGGGTAAACAATAAATTAATGAATAATTGGCCTCTCACTGCCTCTGCTAATCTGCACAATAGAGAAATGCTAATAAGATATTTATACATCCTTCAAGCTATGAATAGTAATTAATTTAAAACCTATTTTGAATTCTAAACAAGGTGGAAACTCAAAGCATAAGCGATTTTATCATAAGCTCTTTCATTTCATTTCATTATTTTAGTATTCTTTGTAATACTTTAAAATATTGAATATTTGATTCAAAAAACCTCATCTGATCTTTTTTTTCAGTCTTCATCCATCTTGTTCCTGTGTCCCTCTGTATCCTCAGGTTCCTGTTCCTGTCTGACAGGAGTGGAACCCAGTGTGCTCTTCTGCTGTTGTCACTCATCTGCCACACGGTTTGCCATTTTATGTGGTCTGAGATGCTTTTCTGCTCACCACAGATGCAAAGAGTGATTATTTGAGCTACCATAGCCTTCCTGTCTGCTTGACCCAGTCTGGCCATTTTTCCTCTGACCGCTCTCATCAACAGGGACTGCAGAACTGTTGCTCATGGGATGTCTTTTTTTTTTTCTCTCTATTCTGTGTAGACTGTTGTGGGTAAAAATGTTTCTGAAATACTCAAACAACAACTATGCCACAGTCAAAATTACACTATTATTGTTAATTATTATTGATAATATTATTTATATTTAAACCTTACACAGTCGCTTTATCCTTCACCGGTCAAATTGAAGGAAGAGTAAGAACTGGGAAAACTTCGACAGTGATGAAAGATGAAACAGAGATCAAGCAACAAAGTGTAGTTGGAAAACTTGTGACAGAACCAGGAAGGATCGGGCACAGACACCCCGAGGCACCGAGCAAAGCAGGAAAGCACAGTCAGCTCAGAGAATAAAGGAGAGATCAGTACAACTTCTAGCCCTGAGCATTCTACTGAATGGATCCTACCGGGATTTTGGTGCGTTGCCGTTAAGAATCGTGGTAGTGGTGCGCTGTTTACGCTCGGGGGCCTGGCCGAACCTGCCGTATGTTAAATCATATGCAGCTGGGGGAAAGATCTGAATAAAAATATACTGTGAGGGGAAATAAGTATTCAGACACTATTGTTTTTGTTAGTTTATATACTTCCAGTGCATATAAACACTTCAAATTTACACACATTATGTCTTTTGTACTTATAAATGTGGAACAGGAATTTAAGAAGATTTGTCAAGAGAAATGAGCCAAAATTCAACCATAATGCTACAAAAAGTTAATTACTTCTTATCATAGACATCTCAAAGCTGAAATTACTAACAGCTTTGCAACAAAGTACAGATATTGGTTATTTTTTGTGTCTGAATACTTTTTTTCCCTATCAATTTCATTTTTTTAAACATGCAATATCTTTGTTTATGCTTACGAATACATACATTTTTGTTCAGATTTATAAGTACAAAGGCAAAAGACATTATGTCTGTAAATTTGAAGTGGACATATGCACTGGAAGTATATTAAAAAACAAAAACAAAAATGCCAAATAAGTAAGTTCAGTAGAAAGTTTGTTATTGGAGGCTTTATTCATTTGAACAGCATCACACAGTATAATGCGCCAAATTGCTTTGTGATTCCCCTCCAATTTTGCTATGTTTATCTGTCAAAATGAAGGAAATTCTCCAAATCACATCTGCAAAATCACAATGAAGGTCTCTATAAATGTATATTTACACACCACACAGTGAGAAAAGCAGTGTTTGCCAGCGTATTTTGTCAGTTCGCTGCCTGACCGTTTAATTACACGTTGACAAAAGTAGAGGTACAAACTCACGCCAAATGAAGTACAAACCCACATAAATACACACATACACTCGCTGCATTTGCTTAAGTGGACACATTGACATTTAAATCACAACATGATTTCACACTTGCAAACTCATTCATTCGTCTTCAATATACAGTTTCAATCATTTGTAGCATCGATACCAAGGTGAATCGAGGCTATTCTGGTGGCTCGTGATGGCCCAACACCTTTCCACCACACTTTATGTTGAATTTTTTTTTAATTTTCTACCTCTGTATGTTTGTTTTGCCCTTTTTGAAGGTAAAACTGGTAGAATTTGGTCTGGATTTGAATAACCTTATGCTGATTTAGATGTTACTGAGTTAGAGATTGTTTACATTGTTTACAAAAGATGGTCTGAAACCGTGATTGGGTTGGAAACAGTCAATTATTTTCACAACCTATTTCTACCACCTGCTCTGCAGATATGTGCATACACATGCCAATCCTAAATTTGTTGATATGGTATGTAGAAATCCTGATTCAGTCAAGGCAACATCATTCATCAGTAAGCGGTTATCGTGGTTAGATTATTGTGTTGGATCCGGAGTCTGTCCCGGGAATACTGAGCGTGAGGTGGGAATACATGCCACTTGTGAGATGAAACCCACTGTGGATAATGGTGATGATTTTTGGATTTGTCCCAGTAACGCTCACACTGAGTTCACACACCTGCATCATGCTTCAACAAGCTGCATGTTGCAGAGGCAACTATTTGATCACCAAATGTACAGTTTTACAAAGTGACTATTCTTTGCAAAACTGTGGTTACATTTACATTTACTGTGGTTACTCCATTTACAGCGCGGTATGAAGATTCTACAGTTCTCCTTTCACACATTGTCCTACAGTCACCTTAATATATTATAGAAAATATTATAAAGTTTAGGACGTAGTTTGAAAGCTTTTCAAACGTAATTTATATTTATTCATTTGGCAGATGCTTTTATCCAAAGCGACTTACAAATAAGGAAGAATCCAATCCAACAACTTGATTAGTTTGCTTTATACCATCTTTTATGTACATGCATAAAAGCAGGAACACATTTGCACCTCTCTCAGGATGCATGATTGATTTCCACTTCTAGGGAGTTTTAACTTCCACATGCCCAAAGAAACAAACCATCCAAACATCTCTAGAAGCTCTAAAAATATTCTGTGCTCTATTTCCATGAAGACCCAAGTATAGCTTAATGGTACGATGCTAACGTTTTGCTAAGTTGAACAAAGGTTTCCTGGTTTTGTCCAGTTGATATTTAAGGGTTTATAAATGAAGCTGCTTTGCTAATATTACAGATTGTTAGGACCGCCCCTTAGCACAGATGCAACTGGTCCTGTCTTATTTCTTAGAACTTGGACACTAATTGTCTTCTTAATTCATTTAAAATCAGTCACTTCACCCAACTAACGACTAAATATAACTGACTGTTTTTTTGGGTTTTTTTCCGGAGCAAATAAGAACTCAGTTGTAGGCATTAAACTGATTCATTACACATATACTGTAGGGCCTCTTTCAGTGTGACTGAAACAATATGATAATGAAGTCCAAACAATATGTCAATATTTAAGGTGGGAAAGTTATGTGTATTCAGAGATGGGTTACGCAGCTGGGTATCCAGTTTGATCAGTGAGGTCTGATGTTGTTGTTGATGGTGATTTTAACTTACACATAGACTCTCTAAAGTGTAAACTTCTATATTTCTATAGTTCTATATTTTCTCCAACTCTTCGATGGTCTCCCAGTCACTTAACACATAACACGTAACTAGTTCTACACCTAAACAAGGTCATACGTTAGTTTTTAGCCAAGTGATGTTACCACAAAAATGTCAACTGAACCACACTTAAAGGAAATGAGAGAAACTGATTTAATTGGATATCGCAGCAGCACACCTCATCACACATCTTTATAATGTCATCATTCTAGCTCCGCCCCTTTTTAACCATTACACAGCTTTGCTCCAGGTTACCACTTCCACCGATGCTCACAAATATACCAAGAATACATCCTCTCCACCCTCCACACACACACACACACACACACACACACATCAGTGCTGTGGTAATATGCCTTATTTCTGAGTTTGCTTTATGATTACAAAAGCAAGACCCTTTGTCTTACTTCACAGCCATGAAAAAAGACAGCAAGTCTTCATCCTAGTGCCAGTTTTAGACTGAGTGAACAGAAGGTAATGCAATGTCACTGAGTGCTCTAATAAATGTGTCATCCTTAGCTCAGGTAGCTCCACTTCGTTTTTCACTCCCACACCAGCAAAATTAAGACACAGCTTCTGCACCTCTGGGAAAAAAAATCAATCGCAGAGTGTGACTGAGGAGACGTTTGAACATTTCTCAACTTAGGAGGTGAATATTGACTGCGCCAAATCCTTTTGTCCTTCATTTGACTCCTGAAAATCCTGTTAAACTCTTATTATGCATGGATGAGCATGTATGAGAAATATCTAATTCTCAGCACTCAGTCTGCCCAAAGCAACTGTCTTGTATGATGAGATGAGGCTCCTGACTCACTGACTCATGAATCTCTCAGTATGACTCATGAGTCTGGATTTATGACTTTATGTTTTGACTCTATGTATGATTTATGTGTCAGTAAAATATGTTTTAGAAATAAGAAGTCTTATTCGGTCTGAATGATGCCTGCATTCACTTCTACACACACACACACACACACACACACACACACACACACACACACAAACACGTCTGAGTATACTTAGAGAGAATTGTGTTAGGTGGCGAGGAAACTATTAACTGACTTTTAAATCTACTAGCAATAACCCAGCTAACAAAATGTTATCATAAGAGCATCATGTGAAGAACTTTAAAAATAAGGACTGAAAGTAGGATGTTGCACTTTGCAGTTTCTCTGTAACGATCTGCGGTTTTGTGTAATAAAGTGAAGGAATGTTTACAGCTGCTGTAATATAAGAGACAGCTTACTGTACATCGCAGGTGTTCCACAACATTAAATGTAACTATAAATGGCTAAAAAAAGTATTAGGTGTAGAAAAACAAAATTCTACTTGTTAACAAACCGCTGGGGTAAAAGAGGAATAAAACACTTTGAGACATGCTGGTATAGGAAAATAATCAACCTTGGGGTGTTAACAGTATCTCTGCTTAATTACACCACTCCATTGTTGATTGTTTTTCTATAACAGCACTCTCCCAAGTGTTTTATTTCTATGCTCTAATGTAACACTAGTTAGTATTCTTATGTCCAATATTAATAAGTGATCAGGTTTGGGGCCTGTGACTGTTTAGATATGTTAAATTTTATCACTTTGAGCATAGAAGAAGGAAAAATTCATATGACTAGGCCAAAACACACACTTCGAAATAAAAAAGAACCCTTCAAAGGTTCTTCAAGGGAGCTCCGGTGTTTGTTTTCACCTAAAGGAAATGCCAAAAGATGGACCAGCAAATCCTGTTTGTTCAAGTAATTTTCATCATCTTCCCTTTATTTTCATCTACCGTGACCTTGCATTGCACACAAATTTGAACAACTAATGGTGATCTGTTTGGACTTTTGTTCAACAACCCCTAACTTTAACTTTCATAAATTTTTGGCTGACTGCATTCATGCAAATTGATATGATTTTGCAAGTGTAAGACCACATTAGAATAAATCTGACAAATGCAATCAGTCATTTTCATTTATCCTTTTTGGAATTACTCGAGAATTTCCCCCATTTTATATTCGCTCACATCTCATAACGTTTACCACAGCTATCAAATTCCAGCGCTCAGAGTGAAATCAGTTCTGGACCCAGTCAAAGCTATGCTCTGCCCTTTTCCCCACCGTCGACACTCTAAAAGCACATTTGAGTAATTCAACTATACAGAAAGTGTTTTTACGCATCATTTCCAATATCTCAAACTCAAGTGCGTCACAGGTTCTGCACATTATCCAGTTACACGATTTTCCATGAGCTTTAGACCCATACATCTTCCTCAGACAGCAGCTCTGACTACTCCATTACTAGCGAACTCTCAAATCTATCATTTTTCATCAAAAAGCAGAAGATTTGTTGCTCTTTTACTTTAAAAAAAAAACTAAAAAGAGTGTTTAGGAAATAGCAGTCATTTCTTTGCGAAGTCCTTCATGTCATCTAATTGATGCTGTCAGGGCTGAAGTACAAAACTCAGACAGGAAGCTCAAAATGAAAGCAGATTAAATGCAATTTTCTATTCTGCCTGAGCCAGACGGGCCCCACGCTGCGCTTCTTTTCTCTTCATCTGCTGGTTGCTGTGATTCAGCGTCTTGTTCGACCTTGAGCTCCTGTCTCTCCGCTGCGGGCTCGGAGGGGGTCGGTGACGTGCTCTGCGGCAGGTGGGCTGTAATTATGCCAGCTTCAGGCTTGATGAGCTCCCTTGAGAGGGGATTCGGTCACTCTGATCCATTCTGCTTGATCAGGTCAAGTGAACTGTGGGATTCAGAGGAAGTTCCATCGACGTCTGGGAATTGGTGGCACATTTGCAGATTTAAATGTTCATCTATATGTATTGGTATAGTCAAGATGACCTATACGGTTGTTAGGGTATACTATGCAGCATGCTCATCTCATTCGAATGATTTCTGTATGACAGTTGCTCAGTGATGGCTGGTCACATTATTGAATGGAGGAAAAAAAAAAACTTCTACCTGTAAGTAACTCACCATTGCTCTTATGACACCATTATGGCTGAGCCTTATAGCATTGGGTCACATTTTAGGCATAAAATATTTACGCATAAACCAGACAACACCAGTGCTTCTGTGGTCTGTCCTTTTATGTAATTTGTACTTTGAACATTGTGTGTGCTTAGTCTGTTTATTTCAAGTGGCATCTCCAAATGCATTAAGAAAAACTACGATCAAAAAAGTAATCCACCACGTTCAGATTTATATAATGCACTTTCTCATTTTCTGCTGATGACATGTTATGGATGTGTCAGTAAAGTAGGCTTAGAATAAATTAGCCCCAGTGCATGTGAAATTTAGGGTGCATGTCACTGTGTAATCACCTGATATGGCTGTCACTGATAGGCTGCATGAATATACAGTCTGAGCTAGAATGAAATCAGCCCCAGCCTCGCTTCTTCATATTATTCTTTATATCTTTACATACAGTATATCTTTAAGACCATTGGAAGTGCTGTTGAGCTCAGGTCCAAAAAATCCAAAATAATTCACATTAAGACATATGGTAACTGCAAATAATGTAAGACAACATGGATGTCAAAATCTGAGCCTTATTTTCATGCATTTTTTCATCATTGAGACAAGCCAGCCCTAGTTGAGGAAGAATCTCTACTTTTTAATAGCATTATTATTGAGAGCTTAATGATAGACAGTTAAAATGAAGGGGTGAGCATATGTTAATAAGTCTGCACGCAGGACCGATTCTGGGCTTGTTTGGGTTGCGGGGCTTATAATCACAGGTTTGCATTCACATAAAAGAACTCTTTCTGAACCATAGAACGATTGAACATTTCCATATGTCACTTTTTCACATGCAGGTCTGCAAAATGGTAGGCACAAGTTTCATCCAGTTGCCTTTTTTTAATTATTTTCCTGTGGTACCAACACTAAAGAGGTGAAGAAAGTGCATTTTGGAGGCTTGGCATGTCATCATGCAGGAATACCTGCAAACAGGGAGCTGATCTGGTATGCAGGCAGACACAAGAGAGCTAGTTACAGTGCTGCAGTCCTATGAAAGTCTAGTTTTATACATCAATAACTATAATAACCCTTTCGCCAGCATCACGAAAGTAGAAACAGAAAGTAATGTGAGAAATTGAACCAATCATTTTTCTCGGCATGCAGCCCTGAGAGCGGATAGCTTCTACACCTGATGCGGACTGTGCTGGGGTTCGCTTAAAGCAAACCTCAGACCACCATTTTCAAGATGACCACGAATCAGATCTCTGATCTGCTCTAAAACAGCTTCCCCACTTCTCCAATCATATCGAACTCAGGGCTCAAATGGCCCTGAGTCAAGAGGACCAAAGCTACATGCTATCCACATGCTAAATTAAACTCTGTGATTGTGATATAATTGTAATTGTGATTCCAAAAAATTTTTAACACGATGTTGACATTACATTTCATGTTGCCTTTCCAAATAAAACTATGTTTATGTGTGCACACTACCACACATTTAATATACTGTCTACATGTGCTTAACATCCAACACTATCATAGCAGAAAACTAGCATGACCATGAAGCAACAAATCATATATACACACACACAAATAACAGCATTTACACTGCATTATTTAGTTCAAAGCTTTAAAAGTCACATCACTACATGCAAACAGTGGCACGGCAGCCATTACTAAATAAGAGCAAAGCCAATCAGGTTACTCACTCATTTGATGGACGTTTGATGGGCTTTTCCTTCTGCAAGCTGTGGCATTTACATAAATACGCTACATCAAGGCAGAACAATGTATCATAAATTGCAACTGTTAGCTAACTCCTGTAATTAGCAGGTTCATTAAACATTAGCCTTTCACTAACCAAGTTATAATAGTTCACCTTTCCCATCCAGAGTTCGTTGTCAAGGAGAAAGATGAGGTTCCAGGTGGAGCAGGTGTAAAAAAAAAAGTGTCTAATTGTAGGAGTTTTTCTTTCCCTCTCTTCTCTTTGCTTATTTGGAAACATCAAATAAGCAAAGCTATCAGTGTTGCCAGATTGGAATGACAATTTCCATCTATAGTGTAAAACCCACCCATTTCAACAAATACCAGCCCCAAAACGCACACCGTTAGAACTGATACAATAGAACTTTATCATCTGTAAAAACAGAACAAAGACATCAAACACAATATGACTATAGTATACAATAGGATTTTTGCTTTATGGTTTTGGACAAACACCCACACACACCCACACACACATACACACACACACTATGCCAGCCTTAGAAAATATTTAATTAATTATCAGATAAGATGATACCAAAATAGACATATATAAAAAAAACGTTTACCTTTGTATAGGGTCTTAAAACAGAACTTCAAAGAGAACATCTTTCTTGAAATATGATAGAACACAAACTTTGTACAGTCACAGCCAGATCGATAAATACATCGTTGAGTCAAATCTCTTCAGCAACTGCAGAGGAGGTGTGAAAATTGCAGATGTCCAGCCATTTCTGGCCAGGCCAGTACACACATCCATGATCTTGGATAGTAGCAGTAGTCCCATGTGATTTCTAGAGTCATCTTTCAACAGCGTGACCAGGGAAAATAAAATAAATTTGATATTGCTTAACGACTCCGACTGAATTCAAAACCCGTTAACGCAACCTTGAAATGGGATTGGACAGAACTCCCTGAACCTTATTGTCTAAACTGAACTATATCGTTGAAACGTCAACATTACATACTATATCTGTGATATTTTACTGTAAATTTATATTTTATAGAAGAATTAATAAAATAACATGTTTGTAGTCAAAACAAAAGCCCAGCAGTTGTATCAAAAACCAGCCCAAATTTAGTCAACCTACCCAATGCGATCAAAAGGAGCCCAATTGGGTGGGAATCTGCCCAACCTGGCAACACGGAAAGCAATGCAATTAGACCACCTATAAGCAACTTTTGATCACCTGATCAAATTAGACCTGTACCTTTGGATATAATGCAATAAAATTAACCTTTCCAATTCCACAACATTGTCACAAAATAATGCAAAATGTCATGAGGAAAAGTCTCAGTTGAATGTAAATTTATAATGCATTACGTTTAGTAGAAAAATAAATTATAACCATGCACCAGAGTAGCTCTGCCCAAAATAATGCAAATTCAAATATAGAATGATGTTAGGATGAAGTGACATGAGGTACAGCATTGCCACTGGAACAATACAAGTTTAAAAATATAAATGAAAATGTATGCTTTCCTGAAGATATTGTGGCTTCTATCCACCTTCAAAAAGCACACAACTTAAATACAAATTCTTCCATTTGAAAAGTAGTTCCTCTCTCTGAAGGGCTATCATACCTTCGACTAAAGGTTTTCTATAAAAATGAGTTTTGCGTAAACAGTTATTGGAGTTTTCAGTACTGGAGTTTGCTTTCCTTTAGAGATTTTAGACGTTCAGTGAGAGCTTGAAAAGAGAAGTGATTAGGACTCAAGCTGTCAGAGCTTCTACATTTTCTCAAACTCACACTTCTACAGCCTAGTTTCACTGGGTACCTTCTTGAAAAGAATTAGAGACAGTTCTCGATTATCTGTAATGAGAAAAGGAAGGATATAATTAGAGCTGTCCAGAGCAGAAGACAAATAAGAATGGTGAAAGCAGGTTTTTTTTCAATATACCGTATTACTACGAAAAGGCAGATTTAGTCGTTATTGTTAATACAAATGCCAACAATAAGAAGAAGGTATGTGGGTGAGCCCACAATTTGAGCACCATTTGTGTCCCACTGATATTACATTTACAAATCTGTATGTATAAAAGACATTTTAAACACAACAACCTATGTGCATGTTTCCTAAAATAATTTAAAACATTAATAAATCTCCTACAGCACTTCGAAATCAGCACTTTGCCCATCCCAGTCCACTACAACTACATGTTAGCTTCATTAAAATACTTCAGAAATCATATTCTTTTTACATTTATGTGTGAATCCATTTAACATCTCAAGCTCGCAACATCACATTCCGTGAGTCATTCATTATAGTCCCACCACATTCATTCAGAGCTGTTACCTGAACATTAACATTCACCCCTATGAAATATTTGGATTATTCCACAAGTCACATGCTCAGCAGGAAGTTGCATTGTTCAAGTTTCCTGATGATCAGGAAATAAAATCAAAATAAAAAGAGTCATTTTAACTAAATCATTAAAGTGTCCTTGATGTCCCTTTGCTGTTAGCATGGAAGCTAGTTAACCATATTTTGCTAATTTTATGCTAAAAAAAAAACTACCTTGTTACTTTCCACCCTGTTAATAATTTGCAGCTAATAAATCTTATAAGAACTGGGATTGTTTGACATGACATGTTTTCTTAAACCCTATGTAACTGTTACCAGTAATTATTTTAATTATTACTAGTGTATCTCTGGGATTTTAGTCCCATCCTAATCTGTCATGTCAGTATTTTTATGGACTGTGCATACACATGTCTTGAAAAATTACTCTATATTCTTTCTTCGACATATATATATATCCTGTCTGAACTGACCTGTTGGTAAAGATTGCTTTACAATCTGTGAGAAAAGAAGTTTTGTGCTTTTTCTTCTGTATAAAGACACTCCAGGAAGTGCTCGCTCTTTTTTTTATTGTCTCCCGAACTACATTTAAAATGCAGAACAATAAAATATAATTGACGTTAAAAAGGGCGTGTCAGAAAAGCGACACTTCTGGGGTTTGAAGAAGCCTACAGATGTGTTATTGTCACGTGAACTACTAATGATCAAGTGCAACTTGTGAGGCCACACCCCCAACAACAAGCATATAATAAAAATCAAAACAGTAAGTCTGTATTAAAATGAGGTGTGTGTAGAGCAATGCCCATGTGTATATGATTTCTACAGAGATCACTTATCTTGTGCGATCATAATTATTACAGTCCTCCAGCTACATGACTTAATATCTGGAAATCTTATCCTGTCCACATAGTACATTATGTTGAAGGTTAAAAAATGACTCAAAATTTTTAAGAGTTATAAGCGCTAAATGGTGTGATGACTTATGCAGACGACTTAACTGCGTGACATTTGAACAGCTGGATGTGATCAACCTTCTGAGAACACAGAATGGCTAAATGTGTGTTACGTGTGTCACGTGCTCCGTGCAGGAGAACGTCACATGTAAGAGAGAGCATCTGGAAGCAGAGGAATGGTCAATCATCCTGTGAACCAGCACAGCGTCTGCATTGCAGCTATAATTCTCCCTGGAACAAGATTGAGAGCATGTTCACTTTCCACACACACACACACACACACACACACACACACGCATACACGCACACACACAGAGCCATCACTCTTTGGGCTAATGAGTCAAGGAGTGCTCCTGTGGCGGCGATTAAAATGGAGCAGCTCCTCTATTCGGATGCCACTCAGCATCTCAGACTCTGACCTTCTCCTCTTCTTTTTTCTTTCTCTCCATTCCAGCCTGAAAGGCAGCCAAAACCTCCACCATGGTCTTTTCATTACAGAAGTGCTCTGGGTGGCATCTCTCCTGCAGACACACCTCCTCATTTCTGTCTGCTGCATAGCCATTACGCTGATTAACGTTAATTGGGTAAATGTTTCAGGTGACTGAGAGAGACGTACTTTGTCACTACAGTTGTTTGCACAGCTACTTGTGTAACATATATCCTTATGGGGCTGTGTGTTCTGTTTAAATTCTGTATGTTGTTCATTTGTAAATCCATGACTGATGAATCCCGTAGTTCGAGCAAAACAGCAATGCAAAAAAAGACAAATTACCTTTAACAAAGCATTAGAGAATGATGAATGTAATGAATTACTCATTTTAAACTAGGACATCTCTTGATTAATGGTGTTGGTTATAGCATTAATTGGGAATGAATAAAAATCAGACATTCCTGGAGATATTAAATGAGGCATTTAGTCGAGTGTAATGAGAAATCTTATATAATTATAGCCTATATGATGCATTTATATTATGACAAGGCATAAATTACTAGTTATATATTCTTTCTCTAATTTAAACACATAAGGCTGCTGTAACAATGGAGACTCAGATTGAAGCAGGCTGAGGATCCATGTGCAAGAGTTGTTTTTTTTTTCAATGGATTGTAGCAAACAAAGTGAATTCACAATCCAAAATCCAAAACACACACACACACACACACACACAAACACAAAGGCAGGCAATTGTCAACACACAATCGATGAAGTTCAACAAGACCAAAGGATGATCTAAAGAGAAATGCAAAAACATGGCAAAGGTTCAAAACACCATAAGGCAATCTGCAATAGCAAGGCTGAGAACTTACTCACTCCCTGACACAGGGAAGGCAAGACTTCGCAATAATTGCATACATATGAACTGCTTAAAAAGCTATAAAATCAGGATGGAACCAGGAAGTGATTATTAGAGGTCATGCTAGTATTCCATTGATTGCAACCTCTGCTGAGGGACGAGAAATATCCTGAGTCCTCATTACAGGTGCTGATGTGAGAATCAAGTAGACTCAATCTAATGAATGTAATTAAGATTTGTCTAAGACCCTGCTCCCTGGATTAAAGGAATACTCAGATGTTTTTCAACCTAATCTCTATCTGTTCTTTCGTAGAGTATGTATGATTACCATGAACAAGAATTTTAACACATTTCTTTATATTAAGAAAGCAGGTTTATTTCACACTTACCCTAAGGGAAGTTGTTGAGGCATCAATAAACATTCGTGAAATACATATTAGTGTATGAATTTTGGGGTGCTGTGGGTAGCGTTGCCGCCTAACCACTCCAAGGTCCTAGGTTCGATCCTGAGCTTGGGTTAATGTCTGTGACGGTTTCCTCAGGGTTCTCCGGTTTCCTCTGACCTCCCAAAACATTGCAGTAGGTGGATTAGCTATGCTAAATTACCCCTATGTGTGCATGGTGTAATGTGATGGACTGGTATCCCATCAATAATGTATTCCCTCCTTGTGGCCAGTGTTATGAATGAATGATTCAACAATGAGCTACATGAAGTGCCATTTATAAACATTTTTAATGTTTAAAATCTGAATAGCTATTTCTTATTGTTTCATAGCAATGAAAGTTATTATAAAGAGGTTTATTAATTCAATGCAAACTGACTACATTGGCAAAAAAATCTGCAGATTCTTCCATATGAAAAAGTAGTTCCATCTCTGAATGAAAGAATTGTATAGATTTAGAGGTTAACTTGCATATTTGTGTCTTGCACAAACCTTCACTGATGTCCCAACAACTGCCCTTAGGTTTATATTTTTATGAGTTCATTTTGAGTCAGCTTCTTTTCTGATCTTTATTCAGTACAGAGAAACATTTCATTCCTTTCTCGTCTGCTGTAAAAAAAAAAAAAAAGCGCATACCTTCATGATGCAGTAAATAGAGAAGAGAGAAAATGAGAAAAATTCCAGCATATTCCTTAAATTCATTGAGCATTAATGTTCTGATTATTCCCCTGATTAGTTATGTCTACATGCAGCATAATAATCTGCTAATAATCTGACCGAGAGCTCAATCAGAAGCAAAAATTTTTTTTGTGAACATCTCAGTCAAAATAGAGTAAACCAACGGAGGCCAATCTGAATGGTGGGTAATCTTTTCAATAATCTGTATAATAGGAGAATAATAGCCATGTAAACCTTTCTTTCCGAATGTGTCCTTCGGATCACACAGTTTATGTAACAGATTTTGATCTATTTAAAAATTACCGTGAGATTGAATGGGTGTCTGAGGAAGATACCGAACGTGAATTAACCTCAGCAAATTTCCACATTTAAAAGGCATTATTCTGATGGCTAATGTGTGTATTTTATGTTCTTTTCAACAAGTAAAATGTCCTTGTTCCTGAATGCAGAACAAGCGTAAAATGCCGAGTGATTTTACCGCATTCACAAACTATTCTTCTGTCTGTTTAATAATCACACTCTGCTAACATTTTTCGGAGATGAAAAAAAATGTATTAAACTTATTAAAAAAACAAGCAAAGGGTAACTTTAGATTGCATTCTAAGTACTGTAGCATACATATAAATGAGGATTGTCTACAGAGTGTCTAGTTTAGGATGAATATAAACCATTCATTAGAGATTTTGCAAAAGGAATGATTTAACTCGGGTTTGGTGAAAATCTTTGCACATGAACATAAGCCGGAAGAGAGGAAAATAGAGATTAAACCCACATCACATCCTACGCATAAAGAATCCAGGTCATGGACCAACATGATAGATAGAAAGTGTTGTTTATGGCCACCCACTTTTCCGAGCTTTTTCAATGACAAACAGTACCTGAAGTCCCCTGACAGATATTCACTGGCTCTTAATTGATTAGCTGTTCCTCTTATCCGAGTGGACGCGGGCTAAATTTAATAGTGGCTGTGTTTTTCTAACTGACACACACACACACACACACACACACACACACTATTTGTTAGCGAAAGGTTATTGGCTTGACACGGCAGCACAATCTAGCAGCAAGTTGAAGCTTAATAATTTAGCAGTGATGTTTAGAGCTGGACTGGGGACTCGGGGTGTGTGTTCCTGTGCGAGTGTGTAAGTGCATGTGTACGAGAGCACTGCAGTGGTTTGTATTCTAGCCACACGCCTCGCTGAGCAAAACAAAACAAAAGGACAGCGTGTTTATGTTGTATGAGTAGAAAAAGGCGAGGGTTTCCCCGTGTGACACGAGCAGGACAGAAAATCTACAAACACGAACTCAAGAAGAGATTTACGAACGAGTGCAAAGAGCAAATGTGACACAAGGATTTGTCTTGTGCTGAATTGGAATTGGATCACTTGAGTAAATCCGCAGCTTTGTTACATGATATATTTACATCTTATTCTTCAGGCAACATTTACAGTCTATAAATACACGCTAACATAATTGATAGTGTTTTACTTGAACCGACATAAGATTGACATACTGATGTCATAGACATGTCATAGCACTGTTCAAACATATACTAGCAGTGACATTTTATCACGTCTGTCTTAATGGTTGATGTCATGACAGCTTACATCATATGCTACTGTTTCACTAACTGTGCTGTTGCTAATGTGCAACACTTACTTGTATTCATAATGCATTATAAATACCTATATACTTAAGATTTTGAAATATATAAACACATACATGCTTAAATATAATACACATATAATACACATACATACTTAAATATAAATTCATATCAAATATAAAATATAGATTTACTATAAATATATAAAATAAACACATATATAAATATTATAATGCCTTATAATGCCATATGTAAGCCATGATTAATGGTCGTTATCATAAGCAGTTATAGCTACATGCATAGCACTTTACTAAGTACGAGGTTACAACTTCATATCAGATTACATAACAAATTATAATATCTGTGCATAACATTGTATACACAAGATGTTCTGATGCGCTATAACACTAAAGTGTAGGCGTATAGTATCTCTACTCAAGGTTATAATGCATTACAACCTCACGTTTTCACAAGTGTTTTTTTTTACTTGATTCAATTACATGTATTTTCTCATGTGATGTTATTCATATTATTCATTTATTTTCTCAAGTGATTTTTCTCACATAATTTATAAATTTTCAGAAGTGATTTTTAAATGATTCGTTTAATTTCCTATGTGATTTTTTTAATACATGATTCATTTACATTTGTTTTCAAATGTGATTTTTTACATGATTTATTTATTTTCAGAAGTGATTTTTAAATGATTCATTTATTTTCCTGTGTGATCTTTGTATACATGATTCATTTGTTTTCAAATGTGATTTTTTTTTCACATGATTTATTTATTTTCAGATGTGATTTTTAAATGACGACAGAATTATCTTTTTTCATATTAATTTTTATGCATGAATCATTTACATGTATTTTCACATGTGATTTTTTTACATGATTTATTTATTTTCAGATGTGGTTTTTAAATGATTCATTTATTTTCCTATATGAATTTTTTTTATACATGATTCTTTTACATGTACTTCCACATGTGATTTTTTTTCTCATGATTTGTTTATTTGAACATGTGATTTTTTTTCACCTGATTCTTTTTTATCCATATGATTGATCAATTTTTAACTAATTTTGCATGTGATTTTTTTTTACGGATCATTCATTTATTTCGCATTTAGTGCATGTGTTTTTATTTTCTACATGTTAATGTTTCACATGTAGAGCATGTGGGTTCCTCTTAGTATTTTCATTTGACCACATATTGTTTACATGAGGTCACATGTTCACTTGAGTTCATATGTGCAATTTCATTGCATAATGTGTGCCAATGCACCATCACATGCATTTCACATCTGACCACATGTTATTTACATAATTACATGTGAAAAGTAAGCAAATTTTCCGTACACGTACACTCACAGTCATACTGTATAATATAAAATTACTGGTCAAAATCGATTTCATGATATTAAATTTGTATGAACAACCCAGATAGCATGAGAAGCTGTTAGCGTCTGCTACAGTGAGAGAAATCAGTGGCTGTGTGCTGCAATATTTTGGGAGCAGACAGCGTTTTCAGATGACTTACTCAGTCAGGACATGACAGAACGGTCTGTGTTAAGGCAATCAATCTACACCAAGGACTCCCTGATGGTTTTAAAGCAGAAATGTGCCACGGAGAGATGCAGCCGGTGATAAATTCAAGGTCCAGCATTAGATAGGTAACAATGCCATCTATTAGAGTTGTGACACATTGAAAATCGAAAGCATAAACTTTTATTTCAGTTGGTGCTAAGCATTTACTATATCAGTCTCGTATACAGCGTGAGGCTTTTATGTGTGCAGGTTATAATACATTTGGATTTCACTAGTATTCAGATGTACTTGTTTGGCTAGATTTATACACTGATCTAACTAAGCAGATGCAGAGATGAGGTTAAACTCAGCAGATCATAAGATGCTTCTCTATACTGTGAACACAGGTAAAAATTTTCACCTCCAAAGTTCAAGCCTGAACTTCAGTTACTCCACAAGTACTGTAAAATATTGATACTTGAAGGAGTTTGAAGAGATATGAAAGCAAATTTACTCAAAGTACCTGCAAGCAATTATAGATATTCATAAAACCTGTAATCTATACAAACTGTTTATATACAGTGCTTTTACACATTCACTATTTGCATTGGATCCTGATACATTTACCTCCTCTGTGCAGTGAACTTGGTCTGCTAAAAACACTTCGATTACAGTGAGAACACAATTGCAAATGAAGCAGTGAAGGCAACATGCTGTGTATTAATGGTTGTGGATGTTATTTTGGACATTCGAGATGCTAAACTGACCTGAGCTAGAAAATGAGAGCACTGCAGAAATATGATGAATTCTGGATATCTTGGCCTAAAAATACAAAAATGTTTCTTATTTATATTACTATTTAATTGCTTGTTTAGGTTTTTGAGCACTGACTCCGTGTTCTCTGTACTCGGTTGATTTCCATCATTTCTACATGAGCTTACAAAAGCTTTGCAATTATGCTTCTGCCCCCCAAAAAATCTCAGTTTCACTCAGATTTGTGAAACTGTTATCATGAACCACTGATCTAAAATTCTTAGCTGTGTTTCTCTGGTTTCTCTGTTCTGTCAAGTGTTCTTGGATTTCCTGGTTTTGATCTCAGCATGCCTGCTTTGAATATAAATGCGGTTTTGCCGGAGATGATCGTGTCTGTCTGTGACCTGATCCTCACTCTGGGTTATGATGTTGATTCTTAGAGAAGCCTTAACAAAAAAAGACTGTGCACTTACACGCCTCGGTTTCCATCTGCCATACACAAACCTGAAGTCAGTTCCAGATTCTCTTAAATAGCCTTATGGCCCTAGGAGGACGTCATGCACTATTTAGTATGAATATAATTATAATGCTGCTACTATAGAGACGATTAAAGCACTAATAAGCTCCATCATCTTCTCTTTAAGCGGAGCAGTGATTAATAACGAAAGAACACAGCAAATCTACCAGGAAAATGCAAAGATGTGCAGTTTACCCCCAACTTACGTACACAAATGTAATAAATATCAAGAAAGACATTAGTTTTTTATTCCTAGTTGCCTTGAAGACATGTAGGTTCAACAAACAGAAAAAGAGGGGAAAAAATAGTCCTTATTGATATAATATGACAAAATGTTTAAATGCTTCACAATGATGTAATGAACCTCCATACTGCAACAATAGCACATTTTAGTCCTTATAAACGCCACCGCCTGCTGCACTACACTCACCGGCCGAGTCAGGATCTGCTGTCACTAAAACAGCTAGAACTAGGCGGATTAATTATCATGCATGGATGATGGACAATCTTTTCAGAGTGAGGAACACTCAACTGATCTGCTAAACAAGAGATAAGTGAATCTTGGTAATGACTGAAGATTTGCTGATTTAAATATAAAAGGAGAGACTCTTGATAAGTATTCACTAACTCAAGAGTCAGGGACCAGCATACATGCAGAATCACTGATTCAAACTCTGACCCAATGAATGCAAGCGAATACTGGACTTGACTCAAAGGATTCACTGAATTAAACACTGATCCACTGAACAACAGAGAAGCCAATCTCGGTCATGATTCAAATGAGTCACTGATTCAAACACTGACTGACTGAGAATGAGAGAGGAGTCAATCTTGGTCATGATTCAAAGGAGTCACTGATTCAAAAATTGATCTACTGAGAATGAGAGAAGAGCCAATTTTGATCATGATTCACTGATTCAAACACTCTTTTTCAGTGATCTACTGAAAAAGAGAGAAACGAATATTTATCATGACCAAAATGATTCACTAATTCAAACGATGACCCACTTGAATGAAAGCAAATTCTGTTCTTGACTCAAAGGACTCTATCTGTGAATCAAACACTGATCCACAGAAGGAGAGAGGAGTAAATCACAGTCATGACTGAAAAGATTCACTGATTCAAACACTGACCTGCTGAACAAGGGAGGAGCATATTTTTGTCATGATCAAAAGGATTCATTGATTTAAGCACTAATGAATGACCTAATGAATGAAAGAGAAGCAAATTCAGTCATGACTGAAAAGATTCACTAATTCACTGATTCACTGACCCACTGAATGAGAGCAGAGTAAATCTGGTTGTTAATGGGTTAATAAATGTTTGTAGCCATGTTTTAATCATTAATATTCTATAAATGCTTAATGAAGAGTTTATAAGGCAACAGTTTATATAACCTTATTAAACTACACTATACGTCCAAAAGTTTGTGGACACCTGACCATCACGCCCATATGTGCTTGTTGAACATCCCATTCCAGATTTAGTCCCCCTTTGCAGTTATAATTACCTCCACTCTTCTGTGAAGGCTTTCCACTAGATTTTGGAGTGTGGCTGTGTGGATTTGTGTTCATTCAGCCACAAGAGCATTCGTGAGGTCAGGCAATGGTTTTGAGTGAGGAGGTCTGGGGCGCAGTCAGTGTTCCAGTTCATCCCAAAGTGAGGTTGAGGTCAGGGCTCTGTGCAGCACACTCAAGTTCTTCCACTCCAACCTTGGCAAACCATGTGTTCATGGAGCTTGTTTTGTGCACAGGGGCATTGTCATGCTGGAACAGGTTTAGGTCTCTTAGCTCCAGTAAACTGTAATGCTACAGCATACAAATACATTCTATACAATTGTGTGCTTTGAACTTTGTGGCAGTAGTTTGGGGAAGAACCACATATGGGTGTGATGGTCAGGTGTCCACAAACTTCTGGACTTATAGTTTATATTAACCTATATGCTCAGCACTGAAGGACACTATGTAATTTCTTTTAGTATTAGCCTTTAAAATCCATAAATCCTGATCATTATAATACATTATGGATGTTTAATAGGTGTGAATAATGATGTGTTATGAAGTCAGTGATATCACACAAACATCACTAACCTCATGAGCCAGCAGGTCTGTTCGAGAGCTAATCTGTCATGATTACCAATCAGAGGCCCAAATGTACTGCATTTGTGAGCTATAATTCACCTGTTGAGTTTTTATGGGTTCATCCTCACCCATACACTAGATTTGTTTGCAGGAATGTCAGCGAGCTCATCACCTGCTGCTTCAGTTATTTTTACTAGGAACCAGCATCCTGATGCTTCTGGAGTTAAATCTCATGGCGTGGGAATTACACAGTGTAAGCATAACATGGACTTGGCCATATAGTATATTGTATGTGTGGCAAAAGCAGCACGTCCTTGTTATTTTAAGCTATCAAACATAAATATACATTCATGAATAGTAAAGTGTGTGCTCCCTGGAGATGGAGTGTGCTGCCAGCTCTGTTTAGCAGCACAGCTATCAGACATGCATGAGATGTGCACTGAGGCTTACACAATTTTCTCAGAAATTCTGAGACACATTTAGGTGACATTATACATGTCCTAATAAAACTGGTGACACTTAATTGGATCGGTATCTATATTGGGCCTTCATAACATATTCATAAGCATCGCATGCATTTTTTATAAAGCAATGCTGGATGATTTTATTTCTAAACCTGTGAAGTGTCATTAGAGGTTGTATTTAGTATGAATTTCTACAGTAAATGTATCTCTAAGTTAGTTCTTTTTTACTAATAACATATTCATGAAGCTTTGAGACATTTTATATGAAGTATACAGTTCGTTCCTATTCAGTAAGTTAACATATGGTCTTCTCAAATAAGGGAACGTGTAAAAAGTATGGAGTCATGGAAAAAATTCTTTTGGGTGGCATTTTCTGTATTTTGTCATGGCGTGCCCTTCTCTCAATGTATCAAGGTTCCCAAGAAATGCGCTTTCATGTGCTTTTGTTTTGGCATTGGTCCTGTCTCCGCCCCCTGTCCGGTCATTGGTTTGTTCGCTAAATGTCTTCACCTGTTCTGTGTTTCACCTTAAATAGTTTGGCTATTTATGCCCTTGTGCTGATGTCTCACTGCAAAATCTTGCTAATTATATCATGTATTTCTGAGCATTGTTCGCTTGCGTGCGTTGGTTTCGATTGCTATTATGGATTATAGGCTAGGAGATATCCGCCAACCAAGCTTGCATCTGGAGCTCTGCCATAACTGGCAACCGGTGGACAAATTTAAGAAACAAACAAACAAAAACAAAAAAAGAGATGCGAAAACAAACATCAATCAAGGTGCAGAATAAGAAGAAAATTGAGAAGTGGCAAAAAAAAAAAAAAAAACACTTCTTATGAAAGTATTTCTTTTGCCACCCAGATTGTTTGGTACTACAGTTCCATGAGAGAAATGCCTCGTTCTCATCTTGCTCTATCTCCCACCTCAAAGCCACAGTGAAAATTGATTCCACCTCCTAAACTCTTGCTATAAGATGTTACACCAAGGACATATTTTACATGCTGCAGATGTGATTATTTCCATAAGCAATATTTACAGCATCCGCCCCACGTTTATCCATGTTATTCTGGAAGAACGTCTCTGATAACTGTCTACAGAGCTGCTTTTGACAGAATGGAAAGATCCCAGTGGTACTTTGATTGTGCACAGGTATGTGTCCATCACTCAGTGTCCTGATCATCCATCATCCATCATCCATCTAAAATATGCAGAAAACATTTTTCAACATTTCATTTATGACTGGGGTTGAAATGCTTTACTTCACAGAACCTGCCATGCATTATTTCCCATCTAATTGACCCACTTATAGCCAGCAAATGATTTTCATTCAAAATTTTCCACTCCAAGAGTTGCATAATTAGCATTCCTTATAGGCTTAATAAAAAAATCTTTGTGCAGTAATTGCACTCTGTTGATTTCCTTTGTGACATGGTTACGAAAGGCTTGTGGGCAGGGCTTATGTTTATAGGAAAACTTCATCAGTTTAAATCACTCCAAACTTTATCAAGTGTCTCGTTAGAAATCTCAGTCAAATTATATTTCCTCCCCAAGGTTATGCTGTACAAACTAGTGCTCTGACTGTGAGCGTAAACATGGGATTGGCAAAATGAAATTAAACTGAGTATTAAAAACTAGGCAGAGCAACAGAGAGAGAGAGAGAGAGAGAGAGAGAGAGAGAGAGAGAGAGACTGTTTCAAGAAACAAATCTCCACTGAATTAACAAAGTGAAGAGATCTTTTTAAAATAGCTACATACATACCCTCTTGTGTGAGAGTGCTTCCCAAAAAGTCACAAAATAGCTGCATGACATATTGAAAAATAAAAGCCTTGGAAAAAACAACTTGTTACAACCAAAAATAAAATGTTACAACATATAAAAACACCATAAAAATAACCTGCAACCATTAGGTGTAATTTTTTTACAACTATTTTTCTGTGTATACACTAAATATTGCTGTGTTACATGTCTATGTATGATTTCCTGGAATCCTCTTACCACCAGATCACCAAGGAACCCTGGTGTTTATCCATTGTTCATAGAACCTAGCTTTCTATTTCACTCCTCCTAACCACCAGAAGTGGTATGTATACAGTACTGTGCAAAAGTCTTAGGCCAAAAGTCTTAGGCATATGCAAAGAAATGCTGTAGAGCAAAGATGCCTTCAAAAATAATGAAATTAAATGTTTCTACATTAAACAAATACTATAAAGAGCAGTAAACAGTAATAAATGAAACAAAGTCAATATTTGGTGTGATGATCCTTCACTTTAAAAAAAAAAAATAGTAATTTCAGGTGCAGTGTGTGCAGTTTTATAAGGAAATGAGCTGGAAGTGTTACTGAGCATCTTGCAGAAGCAGCCACAGTTCTTCTGGAGACTTTGACTGTCGACTCGCTTTTTATTTTTGCAGTGAAATCCAGCAGCCTTCATTATGTTTTTTTTATCTGAAAAGTGTCTCTTATGTAATCTGCTGCTTTCTTTACTGACATACAAACATTTTTCTGTAACATTTAATTTTGTGCTGGAAAACTAATGTTTAGAAATCTAAAAGGTTTTTGTACTGAATCAATAATGTAGAAGTCATAAAATAAAAATCTATAACAAGAAAAAAAAAATAGGGTGCCTAAGACTTTTGCACAGTACTGTACATCAACAACGTATTCCACAATGTCTAAAGGAACCCGCTTTAAGGCTGACTGCAAAGCTGTTTGGAGATGACCACCGTGTTCATTCCACTGGGAGGCTCTAACGCTGTACAACATGCAGAAAGTGTGTGGTGAGGTTCTGGGAGCAGCAGCGTAGACTTCCTGAAGTGGCTTATATAAGTAATGCCCATGAGAAAGGAGTCACTCCTCATAGAGCGGCAGGTCACAGTAGGGGTCGGGCATTTTTAAAAAAGATTTTAATCAAAATTTTAATTTTACGTTTTTTACCCCACTGTGCTCAGTCTTTAACAAGAATTCAGCACAACAGTCACCACAGACAACATTCAGACTCAGAACATAACAACAAATAACACTTAAAACAATTAAAAAGCAGGAGCACTCTTACGGAAACAATGCGCTTATAAATAGCTTACAATCTGATAATGAAACTCATTGCACCAGTTTTACATGTTTATTAGTCATTCCACGATCATGGGGTGTTATAACTAAAAATTGTCTCACCCATTTCAGATTTCATTAATGGAACATCACAAAAAATGTGACTATAAGAATGTAAATTATACATTGTGCTGTTTTATTAGATATTTTTTTTTAAGTAATATGATATGCATGGAGTTCAGTGCATTAATTTGAGCTCTATAAACTGTTCCAGCTGAGCTTCATGACTACTAGTGCCTCTGTACCTTGCCTTGTTTGCCTTTAACAAACGGTTCAGCTTAAATTTTATCTCCTAAATTCCAGGGCTGTCAACAACCTCTTCCTTTGATCTTGCAGAACAGCTGGCATTTTGTCAAATCCGTGATTTTTTTTTCCCTTCTCCAACAACAAAATAATAAGGCCACTGTGCACTAATCTGCAATGCAAGTGCCTCTGCTAAAACCAGGCTGTAGCATGCTCATAAATATTTTCCAGACACATCTTCTAAAACAAGGTCTTTCACAAGGTGGGTCTCAAAAGTGCACATGAATTTATATGAATTTATTAATATAAATTTATACTGTGCACAAGCTAACTTTATAAACCTCTATACATAAGGGACTTGCAGTTAGCACATCAGTTATTTAGCAGTCTGATTTTTTTGGGTAAAGATTCCAAGGTTCATAATTTCTTCTTCTGTGAAGGTCTTATGTATAATGACTTATGAATACATCCATAGCATGTTATAATGCATTCATGTGGCACAATATACATCATTATAAGTATTTATGAAAAGACATTACAGTTTGTAGCATTGTTTATAATACAATTGGAAATAAATTACAAGTAGTGCTTATAATACATTATATCACCATTATATCTTCTCAAAATGAACTGTGCAAAGTGGGGCTTGGTGATGTAACATAATGTTATTAATGCATAATAAATGTAGCTATAAAGTGTAATGCATTTTCATAAATAATTATAACAGTATGTATAATGCCTTATGAATGCATTATAACATGATAGGAATGTGTTCATAGTTTATTATTGATATGATCTTCTTAAAAAAAAAATTACCAAATACTTTATCATGTCTGTCATAAACCTATGTAAATGCTCATAATTAGTTAAGGTTCCACGCACAACAGTTTATAAAGCATGCATTTATGTATGAATTCATAATGTCAGGTTACATAACGCATTATAATATCTGTTCAGAAGAACACTGTACATTGTACACTCTCAATCCTGATTGATTACGATTAATTGTCTGTAACTAAATTGAGCATGATTACAAGTCAATACAGTGTTATGTAAGCAGTTCTAATACCATACATTTCTAATACTTTATGTATTTAAGGTACAATGCACTTTTGAACAGATATTATAATGCGTTATGTAATGCTTTATAAACTGTTATACATGTAACTGTAACCACTTATGAGCATTTATAACAGGTATGTATGATACATAATCTATTGTAATGCATTATGAATATGTCATTACATTAAATTCAAATCCTGACAAGTTGCTCATTTCAAATTACGCATAAAAACATCAGATGTGCAATTAAAACAGATTTTTAAAAAACAGTTCTCTGTCCTATGGGACTGCTTCTTTAAGCACAGTGTTAATTTCATTCATGAAAATAACATCTGCTCCTTTATAAGTGCTGTTCAAGCAGATTAGAGTGTTTAATTATTTGTAGAGCTCTGCTTATCGTACAGAGCAGCCAGATTTCCTGTTTCCCAACAAAAAAAAAATGTTGAGAAAACCTTTACAATTTGGTGGATCCTAGCGCACAAACACTGTGAGAGAATTCAGCAGCTGTGAGGTTGATTAGTCATGCGTCCCTAACCGTTATCAACGGCGGCAAAGATATGTCACTGTCAATATACAATATGCAAGCAGCCATGCACTGCTGGGCGTTATTTATCTGCTGACAGGTGGCCGGCCGCCTTCACACAGATAGCTATGCTAATGACAGAAACATAAAGCACTCCGCTCACCCTCCTTATACACTACCTTCTATAAATACACTCTCTGGTGGAGTGGTGTGGTGGAAAAGTGTGTTAATTCTTGCAAGAAAGGTAAAATGCATCTTTGGAATCTGAGAGAGCGAACTTGAAAAATTATATATATATATATTATGAGTTCAGGTTCAAACAAACTCATGGGCAAATTTTTGTGGATTTTTTTCTGCATCAAACTGTATTAATAACCACAGCACAGAAGGATTCTCGATTCTGATTGGTCAGAAGGTGTTGATTAATTGCAGCTCTGACAGTAATGCAGGTTTGTATTAATGCACACATTGTAATATGTTATCGTTTCTATAGTAACAGCTTTTCTTCATTGTTGATTATAGTGATGTTTATTTAACATTTATGGAAGGAGTCTCCAGTGTCACTGCTTTCAGGCACAGAAAAGTCTTCAGGACATGGATGTTTTGTGGTTTGTTTTGTGGTAACAAGTTGTGTTTTCATCTTATTAACTTCTTAACTTGTTTATAGCAGCTATAAAGTAACAAAAGGAACTAGCTTGGTTTGCAGACATTAAATGTGGCTATATAGATAAAAAGTATAGTGTGTTGTTCTTTATAAAAATAAATAAATAAAAACAATTTAATTGTTGGCCAGTTTCTGTGGTATAGGTAGAATGTGCTGTTAGAGGAAAATAATATGAAAATACCCAACTTTGAGGTGGTAACAGTAACTTTAATTCATCACACCAGTCCATTGTTGATTGTTTTTCTATAGCAGCACTCTCCCAAGTGTTTTATTCCTATGCTCACAGGTTAAACTATATCTTTGTTAGGACTCTTATGTCCAATATTATGGACCGATCATTATTTTAATAGGTCAGCCTGACTATTTTATTTCTTGCATAACATATTGTATTGGACCATTTTTGGATAATAAAATCAGCAACACTAAATAAATTTAAAATAAAATCATCCTTAAATGAGTACACTTTTATTATAAAGTGTTATTAGAAAGTAATAACTTTTTTAAATAACATTTAACCTGCTATGTAAACGTTAATACATTATATAATGTTATACAATACTTATTTACGAATTGCTGTACAATACTTGTTCATGAAACGCTTAATTATTACACTATGTATTACTTTGTGATACATAGTTTATCACAAAACCTCAGATTTAAGGAAGTCTAACAAGTGTATTCTTGTTATAAATTACAGTTTCTTGTCTTTTGAACTTGTCAGTTTTGAACTTGAACCTGAGTTTTATCTCCATAAACATGGCCACATCTTTCGGCATCAGCACTTTGAAACCAGAACTCTATTCTCGGCGATCTTATCAACCCTGCGATATCATTCATTTGCTCCATATCAAGGAAGCGCACTTCCAGTTCTCTCCTCTATCCAGCAGGAAATGACACGGTGAATGAGCCTCGCTGACAGTGAGTGACAGTGTCCTCTCCCGAGCGGCGCTCCAGGCCCTCTCACACTTACAGAGCTGAAAACACATCTCTCTCTCTGACAGATAGGTGCAACTTGGAGCACTCCTGCCACGGACAGGTCTTTAATGACCCAGCTGCCACTTTCCAGCTCAGCCTTCATTTTACTCTTTCGTTTCGCTTTTTGCCCTGGGAGAATGTGAATGTATTTTCCAGGTGAATTTCAGCAGGAGGAATGGTAAATGGTGTCAGGGTGCTTTCGTCTAAACACGCACAGAAAAAATGACCTGGAATTTAAGCTCAGTTTAACAAGCAATTTGACAAACTTTATATATATATATATATATATATATATATATATATATATATATATATATATATGTGTGTGTGTGTGTGTGTGTATGTATATATATTCTGCAGCACATTCTATGAAGGTCATATGTACAATGACCTATGAATATATTCATTACCTGTTGAATAAGGCATTATTCACATTGTTATACTTATTTATGAAACGGCATTACAGTTTATAGCAATATCGATAATGGGATTATAAACTGTTACCAGAATGCATTAGAAGCACTGTTTACAACCCATTATGTCCATAATGAAGAAATTCTACCCCCAGTTTATAACTGCTTGGTTTCTTTGATAATAGTGTTATAATATGTTATGAGCACCAATTTTAATTTTTTCATGTTAACAAGGCATAATACATAATAAATATTTCTATAATATATAATGCATTTTCAGAAATAATTATAACAATGTGTACAATACCTTATGAGTGCTTTATGTGAAGGTATAAGCATGTTCATTGTTCATTACTATGGCCTATCAACTATGACCTTATTGAAGCCTTCTGAACATTGCCCTTCAGTAAAGAATATTCATTGCACTTTATAGCAAGGTTTATTAAGCATTATGAATTCTTAACATAATGCATTATAACTAGTGTTTATAACACAATATATATCCAAATACACAACAAACTCAACCCGACTTTGCATGGTGCTTTATGTCTCACTTTACTTGCAGCTCACAAATACAGCTTAAAAAGTATTATAATTAGTCTGTCAATATGTCTGTCAATAATCTACATATATAAAACATAAATACATTCAGTTACTCAGTGGGTCTGTAAAATAATGCACTATGCTAATTTTGGTCTTGGTGATATCATGTGCAATAAACACTACTTATAATGCATTATAACCATTTCTATAAAGTGTAATACTTTTCATAAGCAGGTATAGCAATGTGTAAAATGTTTATAAATACATCATAACTGTCACATGGTCCCCCTCTCAGAGTGTGATGTGTTTTCCGGTGTGTCATTTGGTTTTGGGTTCATGCTATGTGTTTTTGTTTCAGTTCTAGTCCTGTCTCTGCCCCTGTCCTGTCATCGATTGATGCTAGTTGACCAAGAAGCATGCAGCGGCCACTTCTGGTCCACAAATACAGTGCATGTTACAGGTAGTCTACACCAACTGGGAAACTTTTACCAGAGATGTGCATTGGAAGCAATAGCGAACATGTCTATCATTGCCAACTTTTGCTGAACATTGGAAAACAAAGCTCAGGAGGAATAAACAATGGACTGCGGGAAGAGCTACACAACCTCGGGCTGCTATGCGAAACAGGCCCTGGGACCACAGTACTGGCTGATGCCCTGGCCAGAATAGAGGGCACCAGAGATGGTGTGTGAGGCAATGGAAGGGTAAGCAAGCCAGAAACCATGCTAGGCTAAAGGCTAACCCTAGCCACCTGGCTGTATCATCCATTCTCCTCTCCAGTGTTTGCTCCAATATACTGGATTTAGTCAGACTACAGCTAACTACTCAGCATAAAGTCAGGGTCACTGGTGGAGTTTATGACTCTGAAGTGCCAACCATTCTACCTGCCCAGAGAATTTACCACCTTGCTCACTGTCGCGGTGTACATTCCACCTAGCTCTAACGCAAGGTAAGCGCTAAGTCAACTCTACAGGGCTGTCAGTAACTTACAGACAGTACACCCTGATGGATTTTTTCATTGACGCCAGGAACTTTAACCATGCAAATCTGAAATAAGTGCCGTGAAAATTCCACCAAAATGTTGATTTCACAACCTGTAGTGCAAATGATTTAGACCTTGTTTACACGTACATTCAGAGTGCTTACAAGACTGCACCCCGCCCCTACCTCAGCTGCTCGGACCACATCTTTGTTATGCTAATCCCAGCATACGGACCTCTCCTGAAATGTGCCAAACCAGTTCTGAAACAGGTAAGAACCTGGTCTGAGGGAGCCATCTCAGTACTTCAGGACTGCTTTGAACAGACTGACTGGAGTATGTTCAGAGAGGCTGCTACATGCCACAACACCAAAGACTTGGAGGAAAAAACAGCATCAGTGACTGGCTACATCAGCAAATGCACAGATCATGTGACTTCCTTCAAGACCATCACCACATGTGCAAACCAGAAACTGTGGATGATTGTGGAAGTGCACTCACTGTTGAAAACCCGAGACACTGTCTTCAGGTCTGATGACAAGGCCCTCCGCACAACAAGGGCCAACAGGCTATCAAAGAAGTGAAGCGCAACTACTCAGAAGAACTCCACAGTCACTTCCTAAATACTAAGGACACAAAGCACATGTGGCAGGGCATTCAGACCATCACAGACTACGAAGCTACCCCACTTGTCTGTGATGTGATTTATGCACAGAATTTGAAGCACAGAACAAGATGCCAATGGGAAGACCACCCCAACTCCCACCGACCAAGTACTTCATCTGTCTGCAGTAGACATCAGGAAAACTTTGTCCAGAGTTACCCCATGGAAAGCTAGAGGTCCTGACAACATACCTGGCTGGGTGCTCAGGTATTGTGCTGATCAGCTTGCAGATGTCCTCACAGACATCTTCAACATTTCCCTGTGCCAAGCAGTCCCTGTGTGCTTCAAGATGACCACCATCATCCCTGTGCTGAAGAAATCATCTGTGTCCTGCCTGAATGACTACCAGCCCATTGCACTCACAGTTATCATTATGAACTGCCTCAAGGGGCTAGTCATGGAACACATAAAGATCAGTCTTCCCACCACACTGGACCCATTTCAGTATGCCTACCTTTCCAACTGCTCAACAGAGGACACCATATCTGCTACCGTCCACCTTTCTCTGACCCATCTGGACGAAAAGGACAACTATGTACGAATGCTGTTCATAGACTTCAGTTCAGCATTCAATATAATCATCCCACAGAAACTGATAACAAAGCTGTGCCTGCTGGGTTTGAACACCTCCCTCTGCAACTGGATTCTGGACTCTTTGACTAGGAGACCCCAGTCCGTCAGGACTGGCAACTCCACCTCCAGCACCACCACACCGGCGCTTCCCAGGGCTGTGTGCTCAGTCCACTGCTGTGTACCCTGCTGAGTGATGACTATGCAGCAAAGTACAGTTCTAATCACATCATCAAGTTTGCTGATGACACTACAGTTGTGGGCCTCATCAGCAACAATGATGAGTCGGCGTACAGAAAGTTTACTGAACCAACTCATAGAATGGTGTAGAGACAATAAACTATCTCTTAATGTTGATAAGACAAAAGAGATAATTGTTGACTTCAGGAGGACCTGAGCAGACCACTCAGCACTGCACATCAATGGAGCAACTGTGGAGAGAGTCAAAAGCTCCAGGTTTTTTGGTGTGAACATGACGGAGGACCTCTCCTGGAGTCTCAACATCATCTGCCCTAGAAAGCCCAGCAGCACCTCCACTTCCTACAGAGTCTGAAGAGAACCAAACTCCCCCCTCCCATCCTCACCATCTTCTACAGAGGAACGATAGAGAGTGTCCTGACCAGCTGACCATCATGGTACTGGAACTGCACAGCCTGCAACTGCAAGACCCGCCAGTGAATGAGAACAGCTGAAAAGATCACCAGAGTCTCTCTACCTACCACTGGCACCTCATACAACAACCACTGCATCCACAAGGCCACCAGTATTGCAGACAACCCCTCTCACCCCTCTCATGGACTCTTCACCCTCTTGCCATCTACAGGAGCATCCGTCCCACCACCAGCAGGATCTGCAACAGTTTCTTCCCTGAAGCAGTCAGATTACTCAACACACCTGCACCTTAAAAAGCTGCATTAGTCACTTTTATTATGGAACTCACTTTGGCTGCCAATGCTGCTGCTATACTATAAAATAGTTTACAGTTTACAGCCCATGTTCTGTGTAATTATTGTCCTGTGTATGTACTGCCCTGTCCTGCACTCATCTCACACTGTTGTGTAGTGCACTTTATGTCTTGCGTACTGTTCTGTGTTGCAACATGGTCCTGGAGAAATGACATTTCATTCTGATGCATACTAGCTATATATAGGAATGGCAATAAAAACCACTTGACCTGACTTGATTGAGCACTCTAATGTGTTCACCTGTTCTGTGTCAAGACCTTGAGTAGTTTGTGTGTTTCTCCTGTTCCTTTTTCTTGTTGCAAAATCCTATCATGAATTCATGTTGTTAAGTCTAAGCAATGCCATGTTTCCTGGTTTTAACTCTCACTTATTCTTTGGTTTATAGATATTGATTATCCTCACCCAAATAAAGCAAATGCTGAGTTTACACACTTACATCCTGCCTTCACTAACCACACTGTTCCAGAACCATGTTATGAATCTATGTGTAGGTCATTATATAGCCTTCATAGTAAGTTATAACAAAAATACTCCCAGGACCATGCAGAATAAATTAAGCAAGTTGGAGTTGCAGAAGTAAGGAAGTGAGCTTCCAGGCCAGTGGGTGCTTTTGCTTTAGCTCTAAAATAGAACAGTGAGGTGGAAGAGCGTGATCACGACAGTCTCTCTTCTGCAGCTAAGAATATATAAGCATGTGGGAAGAGGAAGACAAACAAATGAAGCACCAAATCAGAAAGACGCAGGCTTTGTTAGTGAGAGAGCAGCAGATTGACAATGTGAGCCTTGTATTCACACCTCTGAATACAAAGCTATCATGTGCTTTATAAGCTTTCTTTAGTGATATCCACCTCACACGATGTTATCAGGACTTTCAGTAGTGTATTCAACAGGTTAGGCTGTAATGTTACCACAACAATTTTCATAGAATGCTTGTAATGTAATTAGAACCTGATACATAAAAACTAACCAGGTGCAGATGGTATAAATGTGGTGGTATGATGGTATAACAGGGCTAAGCACCCCATTCAGACAGTTTTTGCTTTGAACAAAAGGTCTACAACTTTTCTGTTTACCAGTTTTGGCATTTTGGAAAGATACGTGGCATGAACCCAGTATTGCATCACAGACATGAAACAAAGACAAAATGAATGGTCTTGGAACAATTCTCATAATATATATTTTTTTTTTCATAAAATGACTGCTATTTAAATGTCTTTGTTATGATCTTCCTATAAGAAAATAATTCCAGTGGTGGTAAATTAAACAGGAATTTTAGGGACATTTATGGAAGCATCAGACCTGCACTCCTGGGGAAAAGGGCTCCTCAAGGGTTCCTTTAATAATTAAGGTTTTCATTGAAATAGAGGGTTCTACCTTGAATCTCTTCTAAAAGGGAACACCTCTTTTGAAGGCTTTTACATCAAACCTTTATGGTTTTTCCCCAAAAGGACAAGCCAATACATTCTTTAAGGTGCTACACTTTTAGAAGAAAAAAGTGTCCTTGTGCAAAAAGCCTTTAAGGTTCTATGTAGTAACCCGAAACAGAAGGTTTCCCTATCATAAAGGGTTGCAAGTACCCTGTCAAGAAGCTAAGAACCCTTAACCCTGCAACACTTTTCTCTAAGGGCCATATTTAGAGTCCAAAACGGCATCAATATTTACATGGGGAAAGTTACTTGTATTCAGAGACGGGTTGTGCATGTTCTTAAGTCAGGTTCCTGGATGCAGCACTCAGATTATTCAAATAACCTGCATGTAGTTCATTCCTACAAGTTCGTCAGATTTTGTGAAAATGTGGACTGAATAAGGAAATAGAAACTGTTAACTGTTTAATGAAGCTACAAAATGCTAAACTGAGGTTGTGATATCATAATGTGTAAGTGAGATGTAGGCTGTTTTATTATACTATTAATTCACTATTTTGAGTTGTTGAATTACAATAATAATGCAAATTAAGCAAAATAGCATTAAGTCCATAGTTACGTCTTGGTTCTGAATACAGATGTGTACAATTTCTCTCTTCACTAAATCTTCACTAAGCATGTTTAACTTAACTCTGAAGACAGCCCTAAGAGGGGAGATGTTAACTTTTTTTTTAACTTTAGATGTAGTAATTATATGGTTGTCTGACAATGTGAGCCTTTTGTTGATTAGAAAATGTCAACAAAAGAGAAAATAAGCAAGCTTCAAGCTGACTTCCCTCAAATGAGATTCAGTATTCAATATTTGACATCAAGACATTTCAGACATTTTCACGTCTGTCCATATTTTGGTTTTAGAGCGAGAACTGATGTGTCAGAAATGGTAGCATAAATGAATAAATAAAATGTTTCCAAGAATCATAAAATTGCGGTGTTCCATTAAAGCTGCAGAGATATCGTCTCTCTGCTGCAGTCCTGATGGAATAATGTATAATTCAAGAGTCCGGAGTGGACAGCCTTTTACAGCTGAATAGAAAAGAGACAGGGAGGAGAATACTTGAAAAGCCATTTACTCTTCACTGGTCATATCCTCGGTTCGGTTCAGACGCTGAGCTGCTTCAGCAAAGGAAGACTACCCTTGGTCATCTTACAAACAGAGATATGTCAGGATGGAGACAAAGTGAATGAAGGGGGGGGGAGAGAAAGAGAGAAACCATATAATATCACACTGATGACAGGTGAAAGGGACGAGAGTCAGGTTGAAATTGCACCTCCAAATGGTCAGTGTTCTGTGTACTGACCTCTGAAATGAAAAGCATCTATTGGTATAGACAGCTGTCCTTGAGGAAATTCACACTGGTGAAAGCAAATGGATGCGAAAGACCTGCAGAGGAACAATGCAGACAGAAGGACATGCAGTGCACGAAACACACAGCAATCATTCGGCCCCGACCACGCCAAGACCGTGAAACAACTAGAGACTCATCCCCTTGGGGCTCAACACCATTAGTCTATTAGAACTCGAGAGAGAGAAAAGGGCTTTTAGTCTAGACTCCTTTTTCCTTTCTCATCCTGTAAACAAGATTAAATATATATATATATATATATATATATATATATATATATATATATATATATATATACTGTGTGTGTGTGTGTGTGTGTGTGTGTGTGAAGTGTAAAACTCTACCGACTGAGGCATGATAAGAAACAATTTGGCAATTTTGTCATTTTGCTTGGTGAATCATTTGGTTCCTCTTCCTACCAGGCTACCATTCATGACGAGCAGGGACATACAGGTGGAGCAAGCAATAGTGCAGATTGTTAATCGGTCAAATTCAATCATCACAGAATGGGTTCTTTTCACACTTCGGGGTTTTGCCGTTGGAAGTAGCATTCACAGGGTAAATTTACTTCTGCTACAAAAACAACATTGGCTGAGTTGAACTCGGTTTATGAGAATCGTTATAGAAAAACTGAGAGTGACATCAAAGAAACAGCTTGAATTATCAGCGCAAATAGCTTTTAGGAGGCAAATAAACTGCAAGCGTAGTGAGTAGAAATGGTTCACGAACTGAACAATGCTAATCTAGAGTTTAACATCCAGTTTGTGCATCTCTTCATTCCTCCTCATCGCTCAGTCTGACTGCCATCTCACTGTCATTGACTAACAAACAAAAACACTCCTCATTCTCACTAGGTGTGTTAACACATTTCTCAATTAACTACAAATACAGCTAGCTAACATTAGCAAAAGGATGTTATCAGTGCTAAAAGTTTGACTGTGTTACCAATCCACAATTTTCTTATTTTGTAAAGCGATTAATGGAAATGAAATATGGTTAATATAAAAATAATACATACACAATATCAATTAGCTACATATCTTGCTCCTTATCGTCTGTGCTAATGTCAGTTAACGTTACATTAACCTGAGTTCAAGTTTGTTACATGAGAATCAATTCAGTTTCTCATGTAACAAAAGTAGGTAAAAAAGCAGCTTTTCATGTTACTGAGAAACCGGAAAGTTGTCTGTCCTGAAGAATTTCCCATGGTGGAGAACTTACTGGCTGGTAGTAATTAGTAAGCGTACGTTTTTTTTAAAGTATCCGTTATGTGTACTTTTTTCATCCCTGGCCATGAAAGCATGGTCTTATGACTGCAAGTTCGAATAAGCCAGCTCATATGAAAAGTTAAGAATTGTTCATGTTAGCAACTGTACATTTTCTTACAAATTATTGATTGATCTTACAACAATGATTGATTCAATTCAGTGAAACTGGCCTGATTTTTCATTGTTTCTATAGATTTTGCTTGGCACAAATCCTTCTTCTGTGAAATGTGAAGCGTCCATCCTCTTGCTTTTGTATATAAAGTATAAAATCGATTCACAATTGTTGCGTTTGTGTACAATTCCGCATGAACGTGACGACTCTGCCCTCTTGTGGCCTTTGGTGTAACTACACCGGCATTTTTAAGTTCCTGATTGAACCCAAATGCAGTTCAGGCACATCCTTTTCACATTATTGCACACTTGCTGACATTTCCATGCTTTTTCCATTAACTATACAACATTGTCAGCCCAATATGGTGGCCATTTATTATCGTAGAGTGCAGGGTTGGTGATGTATAGAGCTGATCTGTGGCTTCGGGGGGTGAAGATGTGCTTACTCACAAAATGTGCTGAGGTCTGCTGAGGTCTTTAATGATGCCAACTTGCCTCAAGCTTCGAACTCCCTTTTATTCTGTACTTATTGATATAACAGATACTTTCAGGATATTTAATGCCCTCCTACGTGTAGCTATTACATTCATTATGGCTAGCTGCTATAAAACGTGCTGTGGTCTGCTGAAGGATGATGTGATGATACAAGTTTGCCTCTAGCACCATCCTTCCTATTGAAGGTGTGCCAAAACATTCGTAATATTACTGAAATCTACTCTCTCTTTAGTAACTGACTGGTGACTGCAATACCAGCCACTTTATTAGGAACACTTGTGCTCCTGCTCATTTATGCAACTATACAATCAGTCAATCATTTAGCCATGTGGTCTTTTCCCTGTCCAGTTTTAGTGGTTTTCTGCTGTTGTAGTCCAACCACCTTGAGGTTCGATGTGTTGGATGTTCTGAGATGCTTTTCTGCTCACCGCGGTTGTAAAGAGTGGTTATTTGAGTTACCATTGCCTTCCTGTCAGCTCGATCCAGTCGACAAGGCGTTTCCACCTGCAGAACTGCTGCTCACTGGATGTTTTTTCCCTTGCTCACCATCCTTTGTAAACCCTGGATTTTTTTTTGCATGAAAATCCCTGGAGCTCAGCATTGCATGCATTGAGCTGCTGCTACTTGATTGGATAATTGCATGAATGAGCAATCATATGGGTATTGCTAATAAAGTGGCTGGTGAGTGTAGAATCTTGTCTCTGGCCATTAATTTACATTTCCTGAGACTGTATTTCTCAAAGTGAACCCCAGGAATTATCATACAGCTGGAATGTCCGTGATTTTCCTGTTATTTTTTTTATTATATTACATTATATATTACATTGCTGAAGATCAGCTACTCTGATCAGTTATTTGAATTCAGTATTGGAAAATGCTACAGGTGATATCGTTGCACCACTCAGGGTCTTCCTTATGATGCACAGATAAAAGTCCTTTGTTGCTGGTTGTGATGCATGATATTTGAGGAAATCAGAATTTACAGAGGTTTTTCAATGAGTTGAATACATTTTAAAGCTGCTCTGTTTTGTAAAGTTATGATTTTCAAACCAAAAATTATTCCAAACTATTTTATTCAGAATTTTATACAATTAGATTACACTTTTTAATAGTTCACACCCCCTGACAGTTATAGACTTCGTGATGCAAAAATACCTAAACTCGACTATTATTAACTATTATTATAATGCACTAGAAATGTAGTTGCATACAGGAAATAGGTTATAGTGATTTGTCTCATGTATTTGTTAAAGGTTAATAACTGAATAAAAACTTTAAGAAACTTAAAGTCTAACTGGAATTGAGTTATAACTAGTAAAAGTGCTGTTACTGTGATACAAAATATTTCTATTCTGCATTTTAAACACACATGCACAAAATCTGTCTTTATTTATTTATTTATTTATTTAGTTAGTTAGTTAGTTAGTGAGTTAGTTTTGTTTTTATTTTTTAATACATTTTTCATTGGCAGATTTCTGTGGTGTAAGAGGAATAACACACTTCAGGACATGCTGTTATAGGAGAATAATCAACTTTGTGAGGACAGTAACTCTGTTTCATCACACCACCCTGACACTGATTATTTTCCTATAACAGCACATCCTGAAGTGTGTTATTCCTTATACACATTGTATGACTGAATAATAAGCTGATGGTTTAAGTGGTTTAAAGACGTCTTTGTTAACTGCCATTGACGACAAATTTAGGAAAGTTAGAAATTAAATATTTGTTTAATGTGTGAAGAGTTCCACTAGATGGCAATACAGGAAGTGTGTAAGTTCACAGCAGTGTGACAGTACACACACACGGTACACGAAGCTGATTTAAGATTACTGTTGATAGTAATGTTACACCATATAAGCATAAAAGTATTACAAAATAATAATAGTGATAATAAATAACTAGCAGTAATATTACTGTTATTAAAAATGATTTAAAATTCATTTAACTAAATGACATGATTGTCTAAATGAAATTTGAATAAATGAAATAAATGAATACTACATTAAACAGTAATTGTGTATCAGTGTGTGGTAGAGATTGATTGTGAACAGAGTGTAGCTGTCATGGCGTCCTCGTTTGCTGTGGTTGCTGAGTGTGCGGTTCTCAGACACTATTTCTGGTCCCAGGTCGTCGAGGTGTAACATCTAAGAGGCTCAGAGGCTTACTGAATATGGGGTCAATGCAAAGGAGACATGGTGTTCCTGCTGAACTCTCTCACGCATACAGACCCTCTGTCTCTCTCGCTCTCTCTCTCTATCCAGCACAAGAAATCACCACGAAGTGACAAAACTTTAAATAATGTGATATAAGTGATAAGATCAGTCCAGTCTGTATCTGGAAATACTCAGTAAAAGCTGGATGCTTATGAAAAAATTTACATATATTTCCCACGTGATGTGAGTATGATATATGCACTGATGTTGGACATCATGTGACTAGTATGTGATCACATGAAAAACTTGCATGTGAAAATAAATGAATTATGTGAAAAAGAATCGTATGTGAAAAACGAATTCTGTAAAAAAAAAAAAATCACAGGAATTTGAAATAAGTCACATAAAAGAAATCACATGTGAAAATAAAAGAATTGTGTAAAAATCACGTGAAAATAAATGGATCTTGTGAAAAAAAGTGAAAAAATAATGTCAAAAAATAACTTGAAAATAAATTAGTTGCATGAAAACATTAAATATGAAAATAAATGAACTGTGGGGAAAAATCAAATGTGGAAGTTAAACTAAATCATGAAAAAAAAATCACGTGAAAATAATTACTTGTGAAAATAAATGAATAATGTCATTTGAAAAATAATCTGTGGAAAAATAAACATAAACTACACGGGAATTCACATGAACTTCACACACACACACACACACTTACCGGCCACTTGTACTAGGAGCCCTTGTACATCTGCTCATTCATGCAGTTATCTAATCAGCCAATCGTGTGGCAGCAGCACAATGCATAAAATCATGCAGATACAGGTCAAGAGCTTGAGTTAATGTTCACATCAAACATCAGAATGGGGAAAAACGTGATCTCGGTGACTTTGTTTGTGGAATGGTTGTTGGTGCCAGACAGGCCTGGGTAAGTATTTCAGAAACTGCTGAGCTCCTGAGAGTTCCACACACAACAGTCTCTAGAGTTTACACAGAATGGTGCGAGAAACAAAAAAAATGTTCAGTGAGCCGCAGCTCTGTGGGTGGAAACGGCTTGTTGATGAGAGAGGTCAGAGAATGGCCAGACTGGTTTGAGCTGACAGGAAGTCTACAGTAACTCCAATAATCACTCTTTACAACCGTGATGAGCTGAAAAGCATCTCAGAATGCACAACATGCCAAACCTTGAGGTGGATAGACGAGAACAGTAGACGACCACATTGGGTTCCACTCCTGTCAGCTGAACAGGAATCTGAGGATACAGTGGGCACAGGTTCACCCAAACTGGACATTTGAATATTGGAAAAACACCATGTGACATTCAAAATAAATAGAAAAGCTTAATAAAACTGCTAAAAAAATTGTCTACATGGAGAAAAGAAAAAGAGAATGACCTTGGATGACACTGTAACCTCCCACGACCCGTAAGCAGGTCATTAATACACACCGTTCCTGAATAGTTTCACTGCAGTTACTGAGTGATATGTTTTAAAATGCAAAAATGTATAATAATCTGAGAGTTTAAGGGGTTAAATTTGTTCTTTATATAAACAATTCCGTGATGCACTTGTGCTTCCCAAACATGAGCTAAACTTTTCCAATCTAATAGCAGTCTGCTCGTCTTCTCTGTGTAAATGAGCTCGGAGACTTCTCAAATCACTGGCGTTTAACTGACGCACGCAAATGTGCCAGAACTCCGGGGACAGCTCCAGAGAGTGGCCCCTCGTTAACTTTAATTATTCCCAACATGCGTTTGCACTAATTCAATTGAACTGTTGTGGCAAAGCAGAAGCCCAATTACTGTTAGCACAGAGCAGCGGGAGCAGCGGGATCACCCACCACGTTACACATCCTTTATACAGAAACCAAAACATCAACCTGGAGACAGCATGTTTATTCAAGAGCAGAAATTTTAGTCCCCAAACTCCCTGTGAACATAAACTTCACCTGCCAATAATCACATGAATTACATTTGAACTTTACATTTGACATGTAGGGCATGTGTGTGGTTTTATTTGTTTGTTTGTTTGTTTGTTTGTTTTATATTATTATTACCCATGATTCATTTATCTTCACAGGTTCACATCTTTCAAATATATTACATTTTTTTTTACATATTTTTCAAAGGTATCAACGTTTTTATTTTTCACTTGTGATTTATTTCCATGAGTCATTTTTCTAGTGTTTTTTTTACATGATTCATTTAATTTCATGTCATTGTTTCACTTTTTTTAAATATATTTTCAGGTGATTCTTTCATGTTATTTATTTTTTCCACATTATTTTTTCACAAGGTTCATTTATTTTTAAGTGTGATTATTTTCACATGATTGCATGATTCAGCTAATGTCACATTATTTTTCTACATGTTAATATTTCATTTTTTGCATGATGTCACGTTTGCATGAATAGAGGGCATAACATGACATACTGAACTTTTCATTTTTGATAGTTATTGTTTTAAATAAATATAACAGATTGACAAAAGCAATATTCCAGAGCTGAATTTACACAATTCTCTCCATTTTTTATTCAACTTTGCTCTCAAAACAACCATGACACTGGGGCAGCTGAGGAATACTTAAGATGTAGATTGTGTATCTATATGTAATGTCCATATTTCCTTGAAAAGAGAAAACTTCAGATGTTATACCTACATCATTAACATCCACACAAAACCAGTTATTCAGAATTTATTGCACATTATTTTCCACATATTACTCGAAGTTAATGAATTGCTCTCTTGGTGAGTAAGAACCCTGTGAAGCATAAATGTAGGATTCATCTGCAATCCTCTTATGCTGCGCCTCACCAAGTATGGATTAGACCGGGGCTCACGGTGACGTCACAGCCTAGGGTCACTTTGAGAAGACTTTAATTGAATGACCATGAAAGACTTGAGAGTGTGATTATTTCTAATGGAAAATTAACACTATTTTTTTTTTTAATGCAATTATATCATTCCAAATTTTCCAACTTATTGAGGATGGAGGAAGTGATGATAAAGAGATTGAGGTAACATTCAAGAATTAAAATAATGGACAATGACGTTGATGGACTGCAGGCCTCCATTGAGACAAGAAAATGTTGGTGTTTTTTGGGTTCAAGGTGGATGAGTGTAAACGGTGTGTATGTCGTTACTAACAGCAGGCGCTAAAGATCTCTCCTGGGTGCTGAAGTTGTTTCTCTTTGCTGCTGCGCTTGGAGAGATAGTTATATGGTGCTGTTTTTGTGTACGGAAAACACGCAGTAGATCTGGAGGGAAAAAAAACTTGAGAAATGGTCATAAAAACTCTGAAAGTCTGAAGCAAATTCTGGAGGAAAATGATCTTCATCACTTTTGGACTTGTGTCAAGGAGTTAATGGTAAGTCCAGGTATTTTCTTTCCATTTATCATACTGTTAATAGTTTTAGGTGACAGAATCTGACAAGTGCATATTCATGATATTTATGATTTAATTCAAACATAAAGAGTATGAAATAAGTGGTCAGACTAAAAGAAAAAGCAGCAACACAACATTCCTTTCTTATGATTTCAGCTATATTTTAGTCTGGCCCCCAAGATGGTCATGTAAAATCCACCGATCATAACGGATACAAAAAGAGGACAATGCAACAATTTCCTCTCCATTTTGGAGGCGCACTGTTGGACTTATCCAGCTGTCCGTGTTGTAACGTCCTGAGAAGCAAGCACAGCCTTTCAACGCTACCATTTTTCAACTTATGGACGATTCTGGCCGTTTTGACTTTTCCCTGCTGTGTGCAATGCCTCATTTTTAAAGTCGGGGTCGTCGGCCCTTGGAATTGCGACCCTGTCTATTCCAAAACATTACCTGCTGTAGCTTCGAAGTTAGCCATTAGTAGAATAAACAAGGATGTCAGTTTGGACCTGGGCTGTACGATGGACTTTGTGGTTCTCCAAGAACCGTGTGAAACCTCAAAAGCACTGACGACATTTGTGTATTATGAAAAAGAAGCTGATGCTTTTATCGGACCTGGAAATCCAGGATACTGTAATGCAGCGACACTCCTGGGAAAGAACTGGGATAAAGCTATTTTTTCATGGGCCTGCATCAACTATGAGCTCGAACGAATTCAGAGCTACCCAACATTTGCCCGGATCTTGCCGTCACCTACACGGGTGCTGTACACTGTCTTGAAGTATTTCAGTTGGGCCAACATCGGTATCGTTTCCTCTAATGAGGACATATGGGTTGACGCTGCTACCAAACTGGCTAGCTCTCTCAGGAATCAGGGACTTCCCATAGGCATTGTTGCCTCAATTGGAAATAACGACACAGAGATGGAGAATACACTGAGAAACATCCAGAATGCGGGGGAAATCAAAGGTAAAGCAAAGTTGATTTTATGATTACCTCTATAAGGTCAAATAGTTCTGCTTAAAACATTTCACTTTATATTATAAGCACAGGATGCAGATGTATACAATCACACACATGTCTACTTCCTGTTCACATTTAATCATGTGGTAACACTCTACTTAAGGGTAGAGTTCATAGGCCTACATGACACCTGCATATGCCCTTTATGATAACTGACATAAACCTACATAAATATTTATAAAGGCTTATTCTAATAATTATTCTCAGCTTTTATAAAGACTCCTTTCATCAAATTTGTTGTTGACGTAACACCTAACTCAAATGCACCAACCTACATAGTTAGTTGTCAATGTTCTAATTTAAGTCAGCCTGAAATGTGTTATAACCTGACCTTATGTCAACAAAATCTGACTTTGGTGTACAACAAAAGTGATTAAAGCTGTCACCAATAGGAATAAACCTTTATAAATATTTCACAGGTTTATACCACTATATAGGTGTTATGTAGCTCTATGAACACTGACCTTAATTGCATTATTACCCAAGAGTTTTTTACCCAAGAGTTGAAAGGTAAGGTGACATTATTTGCCTCGTTAGACATATTAGGAATGTAAGGAATAAGACAGGATGAGGTGTGCTGTTATAGAAAAGTAATCCATGATGGAGTGGTGTGATGATATACCACAGTAATTTTAGAGTACATACATAAAGAATGACGTGTCACGCTTTTTAACCATTTATAGTTGCATGTAATGTTGTGGAACATCTTTGAGACAAGTTAGTTCCTGCTATCACTTAATTTATAGCAGCCATAAACAGTTGTTCCCTCACCAGCCTCTTGTTTTTCTCTATCTTAAAATGAATAGCCACAGCTTACTGAGAAACCATCAAGCAGAAACTCCTCTGTCCTGAAGACTTTGCCCGTGGACTCTGAATTGATGAGACACATCTGATAAACACATCTCTGTTCATTCATCTTTAAACATTGTTTTCACTGCTGACTTTTTTTTTTTTTAAACAAGCCATGCCGTCAGTTCACTAATCAGACCAGAGAGCATAAATAAAGTCTGAAATCTCTCCCTTTTCTGACATAATGTCTCTAGCCTTGTAGCTAGTCTCTGGGATGATGAGTTGCCTTAAGCTAAATAATTAGTATAAATGCATGTGACTGCATAAACAACACCAGAGGATCTACTACAGGAATCATGATTGTTCATGTTTTGAGTCATTTAACTACAGACAGTTGGAAAGAAAAGTTTATCAGTTCTGCTAAAGTATATTTTCAAACACTCTTTTCAGTCCACTGACACACTTTGTGAAACCTGTTGATGACCATGTTGAGTATATATAGTGCTTCATAATATTGTAATAAATATACACTAAATCAAGTTTGTGGGTATTTAAAGCATTCAAAGTGTTCAGAGATCACAAATTTGAATCATTTGATGCCATTGCTATCCATGGCCAAGAGTCCAAGAGAGCAAAATTGGCCATGCTGTCTGGGTAGGAGGGGCATACACGCTCTCTCTCTCTACTGTCAGACATAGTCACACTAGCCAATCATGCAGAAGGTGGCAAATAGCGCTTTCTTCATGTCTCAGAGGGAGCATGTGGTAGCCTTCACCCTTCCCAGCTGTCATATGATAGGGGAGACCTGGCTGATGGGTGGGAATTGGCTAAGAATAAATTAGGTAGAAAATAGGGAATAATCCAAAAGGCAAAAATAATTTTCAAGATGCGATTACAAAGTTCAGTTTGTAAGGACAAAGTTAAGTATGATTTATGAAGAATACTTAATTAAAACATTTATGTATTTCACAGGTTTTGACATAAGCCAAAAATATTTATGCAATGCTTATGAATATTCTATGTAGTCCCAAGGTGGGTATGCTTTAAATGAAGTGTTACTGAATTAATGCATAGCTCATGAAGCTCTTCCATAGCTGTAATGTGTTTTCATCTCCCAGTTATCATCATGTGCATGCATTCGGTGCTGATTGGCGGTGAAAAGCAGCTGAATTTCCTGCTAAAGGCCTATGACATGGGGTTAACAAGTGGCAGCTATGTCTTTATACCATATGACGCTCTACTCTACAGCCTGCCCTACACCAATATCTCCTATTTTGCAATTCTGAACAACACCAAGCTACGTACAGCATATGACGCTGTGCTCACCATTACTGTAGCATCCGATCTGATGTCCTTCAACCAGGCCTTTAATAAAGCCAAAGAACAGCAGGAGTTGACCATTACCCAGGATCCTCAGCAGGTGAGAGAAAGGCAAATTCATAATCATTCTTTAAACAATTGTGAACAGGCTTATTTGTAAAAGATATCAAACTCAATGATTGGTTTATATCTATTGATGGATTACGTTACTTTTAATCTTTTTTAAAAATTCCTGAATGACTTTAAGGTTGTTTTCACACAGCATTTTACTGGAACCAAGGTCACTTGCTCTAAGATTACTTCAGTGCTCCTGAAAATGTTGGTCTAGGGCTCGCTTCCATCAAACCATGATGCAGTCCACATTGTATGTGGAAGCTATCCACTGAGCACTGAGTAATGTGATTGGTTTAAAGTTACTTCCTGTTTCAAGCTTTGCAATGACAGGGAAAGGGTAATTATGGACAGAGGAGGAGACAGACCGCTTAATTCACATACAGTATAAACCACACTTTCATAGGACTGAAGTGCTGTAATTAACTCACTTTGGTGGTGCTGAGAAAATCACAAAAAACTTACCTCTCATGCTGGCCTGGATGACTAAAAATATTCTTTTAAGAAAAGGTCTCCTTGTTTGCAGGTATTCCTGCACGATGATATGCCATGCATCCAGAAACTTGAAAGTTTCTTCACCACTTGAAAGTTGGTAGGACAGGAAAATAATAAATGAATACACTGCAAACTTGCGTGCACATACGTGACATATGAAAATGCACGACTGATCCAAAGTTGTTAAGAAATTCTTCTGTATGAAAGCCCACCTATGATTATCACCCCTCCCCCTAACTAGCCCAGAATCAGTCCCAGGTATGGACTCAAGTATTCAGGCCAAGTGTGAAACTGCCCTAAAGTACACTCAGTATTTATTATATGACTTAAACTATGCTACAAAATGGGAATTGTCTGAAACTTCCTTTTCTTTGTTGTAAAACTCTTTCGTTTCCTCATACGTCCGTATTTCAGGTTTCTCCCCTTTTTGGTACAATCTACAATGGTTTTTACCTCCTTGCCAAAGCCATGCACAACACCAGGAGAGCCAGCCAGTGGTTCTCAGGAACCAACCTGGCCTTCTACACTCGGAATCTGACATTTCCTGGCTTCAATCAGAACATCCAGATTGACTCACAGGGTGATGGACAGACCAACTATGTCATCTTGGACTCAGATGGCTGGGGGACTGACCTGTACCTTTGCTATTTGGTGGACCTTGGTTCAAACATGGTGCGCTATGCTGGCAGGTCTATCCACTATCCTGGGGGTTCTGGTCCTTCTGCAGATTCCAGCTGCTGGTTCAATCCTAAAACCATCTGCACTGGAGGTACTTAAACAAGTGTGCCTGGGATAACTGGTGTTAAAATGGCTGCACATGTCTAAACCAAGTGTTCCCGAACTAGGGGTCATGACCCCATGCGGAGTCACTTGATTTACAAATGGGTTCATGAGAGAAACTCACAATCTTCTCTTTTGTTTTATTTATTTATTTTACAAATTAATATTATGAATCTGACTATAAATGATGCCTGATCTAGTTTGACCTGATAATCTAACCTTTATGTTTTTATGCTAGGTGTGGATATAATCTATGTCATCATAGTGTTCGCAATTGTCTTCGTTTTCATTATTGGTGCCATTGGAATAAGTCTGCTTATAAGGTAACTCATGACTATATTACTTTTTTTTTGCTGGAAAATAGTTGATACACAGTGGAACAGTCACTGATTATGAATTGCACATGTCTTCTTTTGGCAGGAGGCGAATCCAACAACTCCAACTGGTAAAAGGACCCAACAGGATCTTGCTTACTCTTGAAGATCTCAGTTTCATCAATCCCCAGCTAAGCAAACGGGTACACTGTGACTCTTTAACCTGGTTTGTTGTTTGAATACATTAAAAGCTTTAAAAGTTGTTCTTAAAGGACCACCTGAAATTTGTTGGCTGATGCTGTATTTTTGTTATTTTGTTATGTTGCTCTGATGTTAGAGAGGGACATTGTTCTTGCAAGTGCAGTTACACTGACATTTAATAAGAAAAAAAAGTCAGGGATCTCAAACATAAGGGAAAACAATCAGGTTTTGCTGTTAGTTCCTAAAAACAAAAGAGCAAGAGCTTCATTTCTCACTCACCATTTTCCAGCAAAGAACAATGTCATATTACTGAAAAATCCAGAGTAGACATAGTGGAGATGTTGGTGCAGAAGTTGGACTTAAAGTCCCAGAATGCAATACAGCTGCATTGCAGTTGCACCGAGTTGCTGCAGAGACTCAGCTGGGCTAGTTAGTGATCTAAGAGATGATGAGCACGAGGAAGTTGATGGCAGTGTGAGGAGGAAAGTTAAAGCTTTGGAAGCTGATCTGTTTGAGCAGAGTGTACAGATGAAGATGTGAGAAAGCTGGACAGACTAAAGGACTAAAGCACCACTGCATTGTTCTCTTTAGGTAGAGATGAAGCAAGGGCTAAATCCCATTGCATCAATATGAGCAGTTATTCCACCAGCATTGTGGTTCAACATATGAGATGAAAAAAGTTTTAAAAACAACTCAGAACTTCGTAATGAAATAAATCTTGAATTTCAATGAAAATCACATGCTAATTATAAAAATATGCAAGTTTCCCACAGTGAATTTTTCCTTTAACTTCTATCTTTTCATGTTTCATGTCAGAAAATCACCCTGGAGGAACTCAGTGACTCCAAAAGCATTGCTGATGAGAAGAGCATGAGGTCGGCTGAACACTCGGTCAACAGTTTGGCAGCAGCCACTCATGAGACCTCCAACGTGGCCGTCTATGAGGTAAGACACTGTACGTAATAAAGCATTTCTTTTTTGGGTCCTCAAACTTTGTTAGAAAGTTAATAATAAAGACTTTTTTCACAGGGTGACTGGGTGTGGCTCAAGAAGTTTGAGAAGGGTCAATTCAAGGAAGTCAAGCAGAGTACCACCAAAATATTTACAAAGGTATCCGCAACAATGCCACTAAACCTGATAACGCTAATCACTAGGCTTTTAAATGTATTTTTATTTGTTTTTTCTTTAGATGAAGGATCTCAGGAATGAGAATGTTAACCCATTTCTTGGGTTCTTCTGTGACTGTGGCATGTTTGCTGTGGTCACAGAGCACTGCTCAAGAGGAAGCTTACAGGACCTACTGCGCAATGATGACGTTAAACTAGACTGGATGTTTAAGTCCTCCTTGCTTTTGGACCTCATCAAGGTGTCTAGACTTCATCTTATTAATGAAAAAATGTGTACCAGAGAATAGGAGCTTATGATTGGTTAAGTTTGTCTTCATAATAGAAATCCAAAGAGAATAAAAATGATAGAATTTTATTGTCCTAATACTTGAATTATGTGTTTAATGATATTCAATGGTAAAAAAAAAAAAGTCTAAGGATTTTGTCCTGTTTCAAACAGGGAATGAAATACCTTCACCATCGAGAATTCCCTCATGGCCGACTAAAGTCACGCAACTGTGTGGTGGATGGACGATTTGTGCTCAAAATTACAGATTATGGTTTCAATGAGCTTCTTGAATCCCAGAAATCTCCAAAGGAGGAACATTCACCAGAAGGTATGATTCTGCTTAATTTTCTGACAATAAAGTTTACTCAGTATCCGAAACCATCACATGCCAACAAGCATGGGTTCAGGCCTCCCCTTGTTCCTCAGATCTCTTCTGGACAGCTCCTGAACTTCTCAGAGACCCTGAGAGCCCACGAAAGGGGACATTTAAAGGCGATGTGTACAGCTTTGCCATCATACTCCAAGAGGTGGTTGTCCGTGGCGCTCCATACTGCATGCTTGGACTACCACCGGAAGGTTAGTTGAATGAACAACTCACAATTCAAAGGAAACATTTCCAACCATTTTCATTGTGAAAACATTTTTGGTGTTGTTTTGCTAATTTTATTGTGTTGAAGGATTTGGTTTTGCATTGTGATAATGTAGTGTTGACGTACTTGGTTTTGTGTTGTCTGATTGTATTTTGTGTTCGAGATTTTGTTAGGTGTTGTGAACAGCTGGTAACATCTTGCATCTCTTGGCTACCATAACAAGACCTTTAACCTTGTATCTTGTACTATCTGCAGAGATTATTAGGAAGGTGAAGAAACCTCCCCCCATGTGCAGGCCTACAGTTGCTCCAGACCAGGCTCCACTAGAGTGCATCCAGCTGATGAAACAGTGTTGGAGTGAACAGCCTGACAGGAGACCCACCTTTGACGAAATATTTGATCAGGTAGATTGCCAAAACTGCATTTTGTTACTGCCAATTAGTTTATTGAGCTAGTGTACTTCATAGAAATGTAAGTACAGGGTCAGCAGTCTAAGCTTCACATGAGTGCAGTGTCAGAGGATATAAGCGATTTAACAGCCTATCTGGACATCTGCCAGATTATGTGGGAAAAGCTGAGCTGCTGTGTTCTCCTCTTAGCACACTGACCTATTGCATAGTTGGTAGATTGAATGGAAAAAAAGAGAAGAAATTGAAATATACTTTTAACATTACCTTTTGAATGCATAATTCACATAATGATGTATATTTCATCTCTCAGTGGTACATTTTGACTTTTATCAACTGAATATACATTCATATTCAATATTAATTTTTTTTCTTACTTCTTTTACAGTTCAAGCTTATAAACAAAGGCAAGAAGACCAACATCATAGACTCTATGTTGCGCATGCTGGAACAGTACTCCTCAAATCTTGAAGATCTAATTAGGGAGAGGACAGAGGAGTTGGAGATAGAGAAACAGCGGACAGAGAAACTCCTGACTGAAATGCTCCCGCCGTAAGAATGTATTAAATATATAAGATGCGATGTTCTAATAAAAAAGACGTGCCCTTCATTTTTCACATAAATATAACTGGTTCTATTTTGCCCCTCCTAAAGTCCAGGGATGGTGAGAATCACCTGGATACCTTCTTGTGTCCGTCTGTATGCATACTGGGGCCTCTCAAGAAAGTTGTGCCATGCAGAACTGGTTCATGTCAGTAAAAGTATTGCCCCAGAACATTTTTTTAAGGTTTGCCTTAAAAAAGGCACCTTTTGCCTTAAAAAAGGAACCATTATCAGTTCTACCCTTTGGCCTCTCTTTAGCACCATAGGTGTTTTCGAGATGTGTGTGAGTGCTCTGCCCTGATCCTGATATCTGATGAGGTATCAGGATATTGCCGTACTTGATGACTGGCTCCTAGAAGCAGGTCACTGTTACCCTACTTGAACACATTTTCCACCCTATTTTCACACATCGATTGTTGATGGCATGCAACAGCAGTAGGCCACTTGCCTGAACTATGAGTTTTTCAGAAGTATATTATCAACCTATGGGTGTACTCTAAATACTACAAAACAGAGACTTCATCTTGGCACATGTAGCACAAGTTCTAGCTTTCAGGATTTGCAAGGCTTTTCTAAAGAAATGTGTCTATTTGGGAGCAATGCCCCATTATAGTGATAGTAACCACAGACGCTTCCCTTCCTGGCTGCAGAGCAGTGTCTTTCTACAGGTTCACCTGGTGTGTGTACCACCCCAGTGTGAGATTAGAACACAACAACCAGATGGAATCATGGATGGTTGATCTGGCCTTTAGTTTTTTACTGGTTCAGAGATGTTGTCATATTTTGGTCTGCTTGGCCAACATAGTAATAGTCAAATATCAATCATTAAGACTGCACAAGGTTGCACATCTCTCTCTGCATTGCACGGAAGCTCCACGTGTGGACCTATCCATGGTTAGTAATACTACAATCAACTTATCAAGGTAAAGATTTAGGCCGACTTGCCGATTAAGGCATACTCGCCGATTCCAAGCCAACATATTGCCAATTGTGGGTTTCCCTGCTGGAGCTAAACAGCCTACTGGGAGAAAATGCACTGTCCCATGACTGGCCTCCTCTTTCCTCCTCTGTCACACAGGATTCAGAGTACTGCTCATGGCCCCAAGATGGCCAGGATTCTTTCCCATGGCATTGCATACAGTACTCTACTGCAGTGATTCTCACCAACCCCGGCAGTTAGGAGGGGTAAAATAGAATGCTAACTACATATATAACTGTGGTTCTGTGAAACTTAAGTAAGTACCAGGGCTGCCCGTCATTCTGAATCAGTGCTGATCAAGCGAGAACTCAAGGAGGTTCCAGGAAAAGATGGCTGATGGACAGCAATATTTATAGCAAATACTGAATCATTTTCTGTAATTTTGTCATTTTCTGACATTGCTAGAAGGTCTCAAGCAGAAGAAGGTATATAGATTATTCTCACCAATCCTACTCACAGTTATCTAGAGTTCACAGAACCACAGTTACATACTGTATATAACTAGCATTCTTTTGTGTGGATAGAAGAAATAGTTGAAAGATGTTAGGTATTTTGGGGTAAGTATGCACACATAGTGAATAGTACCAGTGCTTTAAATTTTTGCATCTTAAACTTTTCTGAGATCACATGTTCTAGTGACCTTAATCAAGAAGCCTGACATCTTGCAGATCTGTGGCTGAGGCATTGAAAACAGGTGCCTCTGTGGAGCCGGAGTACTTTGACCAGGTTACCATCTACTTCAGTGACATAGTGGGCTTCACAACAATCTCCTCACTCAGCGATCCAATCGAGGTTGTGGATCTGCTCAATGACCTCTACACACTATTTGATGCAGTGTTGTGTAACCATGATGTATACAAGGTAAACTCAGTATGGATTAATCTATTTAGGTAGTCTTTGAAAGGACTATTGGACTAAAAAATGTGATTTTAAAATTTATGTCTGATTCTGGTTTGTTAACAGTAACTTTTTTACTATTATTTAATATGATGAGTTTGTAATATATTCCATAAATATTTACTTGGAGACTGTTACTTATGAACTTAGTTTGAAATCTCACGAAAAAGGCTCAGTGTCTTAAACCTATAAGGTGGTAACTAAAACAGAATTACAGATTCTGCAAGCTAAGCTAGCTATGGAATTTAGCTAGTTTGTTAGTGACCAAAATTTGTGATTATGTATATTTTCACAAGTTCAATAATTATTGAAAAACTCACTGTGATTCTTGCATAGCAAATTTTGCAAATAGTTGCAAAATGAATCCATTTTGCAACTATTCGTTACCAATCCAAGGTAGTTTACTACTACCAGTTAGTTATGTGCTAAGGTTACTTACAGTAAAATTCAATAAAGCTTTATATTTGCAGCAAGCAATGTCAGTAAACCCAGGCTTTTTTCTGAATTTACCATTCTGATATGTCCCCAATGTGTATTACGCCAATAGCCTATAGGAATAGTACAGTATATTAGCACAGCAGATGTTCCTATTCTATTTCCCACAGTTTCTGAACAAATGGTTTAAAATGACATGTTCATAGGCACTTTCATCTATTCATACCAAGCAACCTAGGAAACATTTTTTTTTCCCTGGTAGGTGGAAACCATTGGAGATGCCTATATGGTGGCCTCAGGACTGCCAAAGAGGAATGGCAATAAGCATGCAGCTGAGATTGCCAACATGTCCCTGAACATCCTGAGCTCTGTGGGATCTTTTAAAATGCGTCACATGCCAGACGTTCCAGTCAGGATAAGAATAGGCATTCACTCAGGTAGGCAACTGCCATTTGAACCTGAATAGTTGTCTACATTTACGGCCATCCAGTTCATTGGACTGTCTCGTAACAGTGTGTCAAGGTTATTTGTCAAGGTGTGAGGAAATTAAACTTTTCTAGAACCCTAGGTTAAGGCCTTGTAAATTGCAGAGTCTATACTGGCAGACTGAGTTCCTTCCATTTGGACAAAAACATACTTTTATTTGCTTTGATTCAATGCTCCAACCAAACCAATAAAATACATCTGTTGTTTTTATACTTCGTATAAATGAGGCCATCTAAATCAAGCCGGAACAATCATCCCTCAAGATAGAGAGATGTCTGTGACATCAATTGTCTATTAATACTAATTAATATTAATACTAATACTATCTTAGAATCCTTACCCCAGTGGTTTCATGTTAATTCACACCTCCTGACTTGTCAAATTAACAAGTTTCATGATGCCAAAGAACATAGATACAGACATAATGGATAAATGAGGGTAAATAAAAGACAAAAAGTACTAAATGTGTTAGTAGGTTGTTCTATATGAGCAGATTGTGAATAAGATTCCTGGGATGAGGACAGGACAGTCTTTATAATTACAGCAGCAGCTTTTACAGTATCCAAAGGGTGAGACTTGGAAATAAAAGGTTAATCAGAGGAACAAACTGAAGAACATTTACGTGTTCTGCAGTGTGAAGTGCACTGTCTCTGTATAGGGTCATGTGTTGCTGGAGTAGTGGGTCTAACAATGCCTAGATACTGCCTTTTTGGTGATACCGTCAACACCGCCTCTCGTATGGAATCTACGGGACTGCGTGAGTAACTCCAAAATTTTTGTTCTGTTCTCTTCTAATAAATTACATCCACATTTTGCATGCAAACTAGATACCAAGTAATGAATAAAACTAATCAGTGATGGGATAGTGTAATTGCAAACAGAGTTATTGTTACCACCCAGAAGTAAATTATTTTCTAATAACAGCACAACTCAAACTGTTTTATTCCTCTTATACCACAACAATTTAGATTACAATATTTAAATTAATCAAAGAATGATACGTTATCGCACAAGCAAGAGTGCGGTTATACTGAATATCCGCATGGCTGTGATTTGCCACAGACACGACCTCGTAGGTGCTTCTGGTAAAATTGGCATCCCTTCTTCCTTTTCATCTTCAACTGATGAGCTTTCATATTTTAAGCCAAAGGTTATATTCTTAAAAAGTATCGTTTGCCATGTCTGCTGATGATATCGCTAACTCTACTGTAGTCACCGTTTCGAACTAGAAAGTGAAACTTTACGTGGGGAACACAGACGAGCAGAGTGATACACAGACTGAACATCACAGTGCAGTTATAGGAAATATAGACACTCTTAGAACGCTGCTTGACCAAGCAAATTAGTGGACCGTAACTAACTGTTGTATAATTAATGCTGTTGAATGTTTGCGAGACACGTTTCTCTGCGTTATAGAAGCTATAAACAGTCGTTCCATCACCAGCCTCTCTTTTCTCTCTCTCTTGAAGTGAGTAAGATAAAAGCGCACAGCTTGTCATATTACTCCTCTGCCCTGGAAACGTTACTGACTATTACAAAGCGCTGACACTGGAGACTCCTTCCATAAATGTATAATAAACATCTCCTTACAGAAAACTTCACCATATCATTGATTATACACTTTTGTTAGTTACATAACATGTTTTAATCTGTTAATTAATAATCTTAGACTGTGCAAGTGTCCGCCATACAAGTCCCGGTGAAAGTTGTTACTTTGGAACTACCATCAGAGCTGCTGTTAAACACCTTCTGACCTGTTGCTGTGGTATAAGATGATGATATTGTATGAACATGCTCTTAACAATCAGGATTTGACTGTTGGATTGGATTTTCTTGCAGCTTATAGAATTCATGTGAACATAAGCACTGTGAAGATTCTCCAATCATTGAATGAGGGCTACCAGATAGAAGTTAGAGGAAAGACAGAGTTAAAGGTACAAATCATTTTGCAATGTTCTCACTAGTGTAATGCAACAACAGTGTGGTCCAGATTATTTTCTATATATGCTGTCATTTGGAAAGGTTGAGCAGCACCATGTCCTAGGTACAATTAAATAAAGTCAAAAACAGTGCATTGAAAATGTGTGATTAGACCTAAAACTCTCCCTTACTGCATCTTGTTGGATTTGATGTATGATATGTCAGGGTAAAGGAATTGAAGAAACATACTGGCTTGTTGGGAAAACGAACTTTACAAAGCCTTTACCGAAGCCTCCTGAGATCAAAGCAGGGTAAGACGATGATTTATCCATTTTACATGAACACTAGTATGAATTTAATTGAGAAAAACACAAAATATTTATATGTATTGTATAAAATACTACATTATAATCATAGATGAATGTTTTTTTTTCTGGAATTAATTGATTTAATCTTTACTTTACACTTTGCACAATTGGATGGTAAAATTTTGTGCACCAGGGACAACCATGGTTTGAGTGCTGAAGACATTGCTGCTTACAAGAAAAAGAAAGCTGAGAAAAAGGCTTGAATTTCAGAAAGCAAGGAGGTAGCGCCTTGCATGCCGTACTGTATCGTGATGTGTGGTGTTAAAGACGTTGTGATTATTTTTGTGAAATCGTTGGTGTAGTTGTCTATTCATTTGCCTCACAATCGTACTTGTTTTATCAGTATACATGTTTTAGTTTGGTTTCTTTGGAATGCATAGTGCTACTGATGTGCGGTTAAGTGCAAAAGTTTGCATCCCCTACTGAAAACTGACAGTTTTTTCAGAAGTTCAGTCATTATAACAGGTAACATAAACTATACAAACTGCATGTTGAAATATTGATATTTGAAAAAGTCCATTTTTCATTACTCAGTACATTGATATTTCTTAATGTGATATAAATGTGGACTTTGTTCTCCTTGTTCATCTTGTGATGGTTTTCACTGATAGTAATGTTCACTCTGAACATAGGCAAGATATTTCTGATTTAGGTGGTGTGAAAGATGTGTTCTGGATTCCCATTAACTTTTATTTTTAATGTTTTAAGTCATTAAGCTCCTTGATAAGAGGTGTCGAATGGGGATACAAAGTTTTGAGCTTAGATTTAGACACAGCTTAGATTTTTTTTACCGAGCACCCAAGGGGATGCAAACATTCGCACTCTGTAACTTGAAAATATTATACATATCAGAGTTTTATTCACAAACAGTTGGTGTAGTTGCAGGTTTTTGTTCCAAATAAGATTAAAGTCCTTTGAATGTTCAGTGTGATATTCCGATTTTAGGGATAACTGGCAGGACATGGTGACAGAAGAGATCAAGGCGATTTTCCGGAAGGCAAACAGACAAGTGGACAAGCCCAAAATCTGAAAGCAAAGTAGGAAGACACAGGGACAAAGACGAAGGAGGAAGAGTATAGGATGGATGGCAGAGACCTATAAGAGTGTGTGAGTGTGTATCCGTCTGTGATCGCTGCAGCTTACAGAGACTTCTTTAATAGGATTGACCCTCGTCTGTCTAATCTGCCTCTGGCCAGCACAGCAGAAAGAGCAGCACACTAATGAAATGAGAGATGAGGAAACGGGTGATCAGAGAGAGTGTGTTCTTGCTCAGGATGAACTGCAAGCACGGGCCATTTGCTTTGGCCACCAAGTGGCTCTTTTCTCATTTTCACTCAGGTTTTTGTCCATCGTCATCCAGATCTCACTGTTATGAGAGTCATTTATGCTAACTGATTAATATCACTGTATTTTTGGTTGTTGTTGTTTTGTTTTGTGTGTGTGTGTTGTGTATGTGTGTATGTGTGTATGTGTTTCCGCCCTAAAGTAAAAAGATGATGATTGCGTAATCAAATTGGCCAAAGGTTTAGCCAATATCTTTACCTAGGATTTAATTCCTTACTGATATATTCAGTTTAACTTTTTTTTAAAGGCATTATGGAAAAATGGTTTAATAAGCAAGAGTCATGTTCATGTTCACATTAACGAAGAAGACAAAAAAAAAAATCAAACCAAATCACTAGAAAGCAGAACCCAGTATGTAAAAATAAATAGCTTTTCATAGAACAAGGATGAGCAAATGAAACCTCTGGAACAACAGATGGTTGGTTTTTTAAATCCATATGCATATGAGGTAAGATCTTAATAATGTGATTAATTTGTTCTTTTTTCTGTTTATTCTGTCTGAATGTTTTCTTTGTAATCCCATTATCCAACACTACATTTATACTTATCCATATATATTTATAAAATAAAGCTGTTTTAGTTGCTTGGCCTATTAAATCTTATTAAATATATTACATATCTTAAATATATAAAGCTCATGACAGAACCACCTGATGTACAGTGTAACTGCAATACACTAGTCCATCAGTCTTTTAATATTCTGGCAATGGATGGAAAGAAGAAGATAAAGGAACATGCTACATGGTGTTTGAATGGCAGATCATGACATTTTGGGGTTGGCACTTTAGCACTAAACTCAAGGCACTTTGTGGATAAAATGGAAAAGCCCTGATTTATTAAGGTGAGCCACAGACTGTGGTGCCATTCAGCCCATTTTCCAGCATTGAATCTAAGAAAATGAGCAGAAAATGTAGTTAACTAGCAATGTGACATTTAAACGTCCAAATTATATTACAAAATAGTGCATTATATTGACTATTCATTGAGTCGCAAGGTTGTTGTTATTATTATAGATTATTATACTGAAAAACCTCAACTCATTGTATATATGCTGTGTGTATGAATACACAAAAAAGTTGCCATTTTATTAGGTACAACAATCTATTAATGAATAAACTGACAACTAATTGAATACTACAATACATTTTATTTATTTTTAGGACAACATATCACAACATAGTCCATTTCCATAATGGTAAATTCATCACAAATGGTGGAGCCACTACACTCAAACTACAAAGACTGTGCATAAAAATTCAACGGTTCTTTTTAACAGCTCACAGCTATGGTCTAATGACTTTAACAGACCAGCTGTAACATTAACTGAGAAGCTCATCATACAGTTACCTGATTTCTAAAATGTTTACAGGTAAAGGCTGTAAAGGCTGAGAAGGGCTTTAGATTTCATTTAGGAAAGTTTATACTGCACTCCTGTGGCTAAGTCTGGTATCACAACTTCTCCATGAAATGTAATAATAATAATAATAATAATAATAATAATAATAATGTAATTACAAACAAGTCTTGAACCACAAATTGAAGTTCTATGTCATTATTGCTACTTAATATCACCATTATTTTAACTTCTTAATGTTATTTCAACATATTATGTTATTAATTTGACTTAATATCTCATTGTTTCAAGAGAGTATGTTGTTTAAACTGATATTTTAATTAAAACTTTACTTCCTTAATTTCAAGATATTGTATCAATATTTATAGTGATTATCTCATTTTTTTACTCAATAGTTTGTTATTGCAATTTGTTTTTAAATAATGATATACTATCTTGAAATAACAAGATCTTATGTATAAATAAATAAATAAATAAATCTAATTTGATCCACACATGTGATGTTCATAGCACACCACCAGGTGGCACCTTCTTCACCAGTGCTCTTGATGTCATGTCTAGTACACATTCTTCTGCATGTCACAACATGCAAACTTTTTAGGCTTCAAAATCTGATTGTATTGTGTCCTTGCCTTTGTTAACAACATACATACATTTTCAGTAATTATATTAGTATATAGTGTTAGCTATATAGTGTTAGTTCTTTTTGGTATGGAAGCACAGTCTTGTTAACCTTGCCCTCCAACAGGACCCTAAACTCCAGTTTCTAGTCTAATTCCTATGTTATACAACTCATTAATTGGCTTTCTGCCTCCAAATGAAAGTCAGTGATTTTGTATGTTGGTTCATTCATGGCCCTCATGCTAGCATAGACTTTGGGAAAAACAGCATCTTGGTCTGGTGGAGAAGCAAGAGGTAAGCATTGTCACCATCAGGCACAAGATAACGCCCCATTGTTCGAATACACATTCCAGCCATGAGAGGAATGTGACCTATCTAAGATAGGGATCAGCATGTCTAGAGATGCCTGAACAACATGAAATGCTGCTAAGATACCATTTTAAGGCCTTGTGCCCTATACCATATGCCTGATAACTTTTCTAGTGGAAACTTCTTTTATACTTTAGAATTTAAGACAGCCAAAAATTATGCCCTCGTAATGGTGCATGCTTGATTCCCCTTTGTGGATCAAGACCTTTTCATGGTGAAGGGCTGCTTCTGTGCACCTCAGAGCTGTACATTGGGAACTTAATTTTTCCAGCAGGAAGAATTTCGTGAATAGATCTGAGGGGAGAGATCAGTCGAAAAGCAAACCTAATGACCCCCATGAAAGATACAAAAAAGATTATGTGTACCATGCCCAGATTAGGATTCCCAGGACCAACCCCTGGAACCAGGCCTGGGGAGGTGTCTGCACGTGAGCGTCTGGTGACCAGCCACCCATATAATTCAGTCAGGCTCAGTCCAAAAAGGTAAGATGGAGCCACCTTGAGGCCTCCCCACTTGCAAGATGAAAGGTGAGACTTGGGTACAATGGCAGTCAGGAGGCAGGCATGTGATGGAAATTAATTGATTTAGACCCTTGGAATTGAAACTGGCTTTGATGCTTTCTAATTCTTCTTTTTCTTTTTACTATTTTTACTAGCACCTGATCACTGTGAGAACTATTAATAGTCTCCAAATAGGAAGTAGTTTATGACACAATGACATACAAAGTAATTAGGTAAAAAAAAAAAAAAAGTCTGCATAGGGGGATCCCACAAGGGTGTATGTTTGCCACAGATATTATATTTGACAAAAATATCTTCATATTTGGTTTTCATATTTGCAGATATAATTTGGATAGATGTGCATGAGGATGTTTGTGAAAGCTTGCAAGTCATGAAGCATAAAGACAATTATTTTACTGAGTTTATTTAAAAAGAGAGAGAAAATGAGCACAACACAGCTTTTGTACAGTAAACATGATTTGGAACATAACACAATTGACCACATCTGTCATGCTTACAAAAGGGTGTCAGTGCAGAAAGGCAAGGCAGTGAAATCGAATGAATAATTTGGATTGTGGTGGAGTGTCTGAAAGACATACGCAATTGAGAACATTAGTGTAAAAATCCTTTTCTCTTTAAACATTAAAGATAAGTCAAAGAATCCACACAGTTGTCACATAAAATCAGGAGATTAGAATTAAAAAAAAAATCTTCAGGCACAGTTATAAATATCACACACAGGCTGACATGAATGCTAACATACTTAATATAAGTATAGCATCTATTCTGGTGGACAGTTTAATAATTAAATAAGGCACATGGTCCAGTTTATGTCAAACCTCGTGGATAAACTGATTATCTAATCTCTCAAGTGGAATTCTTTTGCCATTTTCTAGGTTTGGTTCAGCTCTGAAATGTACTTGGTGAAAAGTTGGTTTTAGTTGTAACTACAAACAACCTGCTGAATTGTGTTCATGAGGTAACTGTCAGGCCATAAAAACTACAATTTATACAAATTATCAGAAACAATTGAAAAACAAAAAGGCTACTCTTATCAGCAAATTCAAACTACAATTCATCTCTCATTTTGTCACCCTTTGGTCTAACCAGTCTACCGATGTAGAGGATGGAGTTGGTCTGGTTGTCCTTCACCAGGAAGATGAATGGATGGTCAGCATAGAACAGCCTGGGGTTCCTGAGCTTTTCTGTGCCAAAGATGCTGGTGTCAAATGGGTTACCCTCTGTGTCCCACTCCCAAGCAGAGGCATGGAACACATTAGAAAGGTATAGATCTTTCTTGCCAGAGATGTTGGACAGATCAGCCTTGGACTTGTCCACTGCCTCTGTGAGACCAAGTTCTCCCAGGTGTTTCTTTAAAAAAAGCAAAGAGAAATCACAATGAATGTTTTATTCAATAATGAATTTACTTTCTTTCATTTATTTTCAGTAAGAACTTTATCATGGGTTACGGTGGAACTGTAGCCTGTCCTGGGAACATAGCATGAGACAGGAATACAACCTGAATATGGAATACCAGTCCATTGCTAATCACCACTCACACACTCATTTACACCTAGGGGAAATTTATAGCCACCAATCCTGCCAGCTAGGAGGAAACCAGAGAACTCCACACAGACAGTAACCCAACCACAAGTTTGAACAATGGACCCCAGAGCCAAGAGGCGGCAACGCTACCCCCTGCACCACTGTGCCACCCAGTGACTTCCCATGTATATCTAGTTAGATTAAAACATTCAGGCCATGCCTACCTGGAGATCATGGCTGACTTCCATGCTGACTTTAGGCAGAGAAATGGCCACTGCTGTTTCCTGCAACTTGCTCATCCAGGTGTTCAGCTGATCCTGTGTCAGAAGCTTCTCCAGCCTCTCCAGTGGCTCCACATGGTAGGGCATGATGAAAATCACACTGGATTTCTTGTGGGCCAGAGGCATGTTGAGCACAAAAAGCTTGTTCTCTTTATCCTCATAGAAGCCATAAAGACCTGTGCAGATGCAAATGTTAGTGTCAGTTAATTTCTTGTAGACATGAAGGTGATGTCTCAAGATTCCTTATTGCTTATCTAAAGGACTGAAATATTGTATTTGGTATAAATTGTTGTTGATCTCACCTGTGCGATGCATCATTTGGACAGATACAGTGAAGGAAGGGGACACAAGGAACCCACGATTGTCTACCATCTTGTGGTGGAACTTCTCATCCCAGTGAGCTGTGGAAGCACAAATTAATTTAGAAACTGGAGCAGTGCATTGTATTTGATGCTATAAGGCATGCCCAAGCTTTAAATGTCCACTTACGTTTGAAGAACATGGCATTGATGATCATGGCACCATCTGTATTCTTGACATCTTTGGTGATTTCTGGCAGCTTACCATCAGTGGACTTGGCGGCCCACTCATTGATGGAGTTGATTGCGCTTCTCTTGTCCCGGAAGTTGATCTTGGAGTGATCGCACTTGTAGTGCTTCTTGCTGCTCTTTACAAAGTCATCAGCAAAGCTGACGGAACTGGGGCCATACAGCCTGTTGTTGATCTTCCAGGTGACGTTGCGGGCCACGGGGTCACTGACCTCACTCATGAGCTCAGACAGTCCCTTATGCAGGTGCTCATCGTTCAGTGCATTGGCCTTTAGGACATTCTTGACCTGTGAGGCAGTGGTGGACTTTCCTCCAAGGGCAACCAAGCCCAGAGAGGATGCGACCACCACAGGGGAGATCAGGATGTTGTCCAGGTTCTTCTCTTTGGCCAGGGTATGGTACAGGTTGAAAGCAAGGTGGCTGCTAGTGTCGGCCAGGGAAGTCGCATGGCTGCTGAGTTTCTTTTCCTCAGCTGAGGAGGCCACGGCCAAAAGGCACAAAGTAACGAGGTTGGTCACCCACATTCTTGCTTTGTGTTTGGGCAAGTTTGGGAAGCTGGAGGAATAGAAAGCACAAAAGATTATTAGTAAATGTTATTTGTCGGGAAAACAAAATATATGATATTTGTGATATTTGCCTGTATTTCTTTTTTGTCTCAGTTCATTATAAGCTCAATCTGTATTTGTGTTTTTTTACAAGAACATTTTGTTATAAAATTAGGTTGCCTTTGTAACTAGGGCATCTGTGTTATATAAGGGAGCAGAAACAGTCCAAACAGGAATGTAAATGTAAGTCTTTTGATATTTAACAGGTCACCTTTTTCAGGTCAGGAAACTGTGTCAAATCATTCTAGCAGATTTAAGAATGCTAATTTTCTTTTGAAGTCGTTAGTGGTGTGACCCACCATGCTGCACTCGCATACAAAAGGAACACAAGCACTGCCTGAGGCTACATCTAAAGACAGCCTTTTCATTTCCATATCTTAATGTTTTTGTATGTAGCTTTTTTCTTTAATCAACTGGAATACCTTGAAAGGTTTTCATAGTGTTGTCAAAGATTTCGATTTTCATTCTGAAAGACAAGAGGTGCATTTTGGTAATCTACAGAACAAAAGGGTGCACAGCAGCAGAACAGGCTAAATTTAAATTAAATCAGTTATTTCTGATGTTTTTTTCTAGTAGTTAGTCTGAATTCTGAAAACTTTTGCTTCATGCAAACTTATATGCCAACTTGGCACTTCATGCACACACAGGAAAGGACACGTAGAGTTCTGCTATTGGCTAGAGAGTCTCGGAAAAAACTTCTGACCAATCAGAAATGCCATAGTGGAACAGTAACAGGATTCCAGAGGAAGCGCTGTGATTTTTAGTGGCAACACAGAACCACTCCCTATCGCTTTCCTTAAATCTGATTGAACTCTTAACACAAATCACAATGCTTTAGCATTTTAACACAGATTCGTATGATAAAAATAAAAATGCAAAATGTTTTAAAAAGATAGGACAAATATTGTAAAGAGTGTAGTACAAATTTGTCTAGTCAGATTTCTATCATTTCTAGTCATTTTATTCTTAACACAGTTTCTCTCTGGTTTAAGGATTCTCAAGGATTCAAATGTTCCAATTTATTCCCCCTATTGTAAGCACTTTTTCCTCAACTATTAAGAGAAAGAAAATGTTTCCTGTCCCACTTAGCATACAAAAAAAAAAACAGCAAGATCAAACTGTGCAGTAAAAGCAACTAAAACTTTGCTTCTGCAAGTGCAGATTTCTCTGCAACCTTTTATCTGCTATGCATTATTAACAGATTTAGCGTTATCAGAGAAAAATACCCACACTCTGATCTTGATTGCATAAGCATTAAAGCAAACAAAAGCAAAGCCTTTTTTTGTACGTTCAGCACAAAAGTATAGTATAGATTCTAAAGTCTTACCTTTCACAGCTGCTCTGATGCTCTGATCTTCTTATCTCGTGCTGACGTGCTGCAAACTAACAGTTTCTCGAGGTCTATATACTGCTGGGAAGAAGGTTCTGGAAGTTTGTGTAGGAATATTCAAATGAGGATGTCTGGATTTTCCTTGGGAAGCTGAGACAGAGACCTCCCACTGGCTCGAGTGACCAGAGGTTCGGAAGTGAGCTCGCCTCTGCGAGGTCCTAAAGCTTTTCCCAAATATCCAGAATTTCTACAGAATTTGAAGGATTTATATCTGAATTAGCAAGATGATAGAATATATGTTATCAGTAATAGGGTCAGGATGTGGCCTTGAAATGTGTAAAAACTCAAAATATTTAATACACTATGACATATTGAGTAGTGTAGTAAACTGAAGTGTTCTCTTCTGCAGTTGGAGTTTTTTTTTTTTTTTGTGACATAGCACCAATAGGGTCACTTAAGTCATGCTGGGAAAAATATTGTGGTAAAAAGATCACTGCTAAATCTGCATATTCTTGAGAATATTTGAGAGATGGTTTCTCATCGAATTCTGGATGCCTGTTACATGCTCAGGCTTGCAACCCAACCCCCAAGCGCAGAGTGCCACGTGTTCATCCAGTGGGTGGGGGTGCAGCAAAAACAACCATCAATTCCACCATCTCTCAGCTGCTTTTTAAATTTTAGACACATTTTTAGCTTTACTGTGATACACTCTGTGCTTTCCTGTAGTTTTTATTCATCTTGAATGTTCCAGAGATTGATACTATGGTGGTTCATCTGGATATTTTATTTTAAGCAGGTTTGTGTGTAATATACAGGAAGGCTACACAGGAAGCCATGTGTTTAAATCATTTGATTTTTCAGTGGAAGACATGTTGGACGTGGTGTAGTTGGGTAAAAAAAGTTTGTGCACCCTTAAGAGAAAATGGAGAAGCCAAAGTAGTTTATTGGAACAAGATATTTAGTTTATAAGGTTTCACATAATGGAACAATATGTAAAAGAATGATAAAGTAGTGTAGGTTAGGACGTTAATAGCGAACTTCTTTTTTATATTCACTTTCATATCTTCTGAGCAGCTTTTTTGATTCTCTCAGTTTTAATATCCACCATATTCCTCTTCACACATTTGTCACACATTTGCTTCTTCAGGTCAGATCTGGAGACTAAGAAGCTCAAGGCAAATGCTTGTGTTCCTTCTTTTTGTCCTAATTTGGAATTTTGTTTTGTTGCAGGATTCACCCTTATTTCATACTTTGTCTCGATTCCTTTGTCTTGTTATATTGAATTTGATATATTTTATACTTAGTGTACTTGTCTTATTCTGTTTTTAATATATTTTGTGCCTTATAATTACATGTTATGTGTTAACTATTTATCTGAGCCTTGCCACAAGCATATCTGTGCAATCATTTATATGTCTTCGAATTCTTTTTATGTGTTTATGAAATGTAAAACAGTATTCTAATGTATTTTCTGACAGCATAATGAGATCTGATACCTATTTAAATTGCTCAATGGCAGATTAATTTAGTGAAAGAAAATGGATTTCCACACTTTTTTTTTCTCCTCAAACATAAAATCCTGTTGTAAGAGGACCAGATTCCCCTTTTGTTGACTTCACTTGCCCGAGCCTTACACAAACGCATCAGACCAAGCACACATTTGGCGATGTCCATGCAGGCGTCAAACACTGAAATTCCTCATCTAGTCTATAACGATACTACACAGCTGAACCCATGATCTCCTCAAAGCAGTGAAGAGTGTAAGTCACTGAGTAATGATGTGGGGAGTCAGATGTCAGAGAAAATTCTGGAAACACACGTGGAGTAAGAAAGTAAGAAACTTCTCCCAAGATTTCATCAGTTAAACCACACCTACTGCTGAACATACAGCCTGAGGGAACGAGTGAAAAACCTGACTGTGCAGAAATTAAACACAGCTGATGGCACACAGTCTTCTTTCTTTCTTTCTTTCTTTGCAAGCGTAGAGGGGCTGCGCACAGCATGATGAAAGACATGAGCAATGTTACGCTGGTGAATATTCTGATGTAACTTTCTGCTTTCTCACTGGAAATGCAGTGAAAAGCACGGTGTTTCTATACTGAAAAACGAGGAGGAAGTAAACTCCTGAAATGTCGGATAGTTTTATCTGCACATTTTATTAGTTTTGCAGAATTCACTATGTATTCTGAGAGTACTTCTAGAAAATGTAATGAAATGAGCTCTGTGTAATTAAGCAAAGATAACTGAATCTAATCACACACTAAATAAAATGTTAATTAACAACACCCTCCTAGTTTTATCATTATTGTTGTGGGAAAAAACCATCATGTGTAATATCTATATGCTATCACTACAGCTACACTGCTGGATTTAGATTTTTTGACCACTTTCTTTCTTTCTTTCTTTCTTTAGTTTTAATATGATTATTTTTATTTATTTCCATCCTTCATTATTTTGTTTGTTTGTTTGTTTGTTTCTTTCTTTCTTTCTTTCTGATTTTTTTTAATATTATCCATTTTAATATAATTTTTCTATTTTTTGGAAAAAAAATTATTTATTCCTTCCTTTTTGTTTTCTTTAATTAAAGTTCATTTTAATATAGGCAGTTCTCTTATTTAAGACTTTCTTTCTTTCACCTAATATAACAAACGTTTTTTTTTTTTCATATTTTCTTTCACTATTATTTAAACAAAATTAAAATGCCTTATTTTTATTTCATTTGGAGAACACTTTTATCCAAAGCAACTGAGACAGGACACAACTGAGCAGTTTAGGGTCATGGGTCTTGGTCAAAGATCCACAAGAGCTCAGCAATTCTGGGATTTAAACTCACAACCTTCTGCTCAGTAGTCTAAAGCCACTGCTGCTCCATCATACAGCATAGATATTTTATATAGATACATTATACTGCATAGATATTATAATGTATGTGATGCTGCTACAGGAAAAGTAGAACTGATAAAATCAGTTAGAACTGATATCATCATCACCACATACATAGACACACACACACACACACACACACCCCTTCATTTTTGTCTGTGGTGCTCTGTTGGAGTCGGGGGTGATTGCAGTTGCTCTCCTGTGAACTCACTGCCGTGTGTGTGTGTGTGTGTATAATGATGATAGCATTTCTAATTGATTTTATTAATTCGACTTTTCTTGTAGCAGCATCGCATACAGTACACACACACACACACACCCCTTCATTTTTTTCTGTGGCGCTCTGTTGGAGTCGGGGGTGATTGCAGTCGCTCTCCTGTAAACCTGCTGGTGTGTGTGTGTGGGTGTGTGTGTGTGTGTGTGTGTGTGTGGTCTATGCTTTTCAAACACACACAGCATTGCTGCTGATTCTCCCGAACTACTGCTTGGCAAACAACACCTCATTCCAGCTAAGCCACTCTCTTCTGCAAGTGCGTTTGTGAAACAGCACTAAACTGTTTCAGTGCCGTATTTAACCTACATTTAATCTGTTTCAGTGTTTAAAAGATGCCTGTATATGTGTGTTCATAAAGTGTATAGACTATAGTACAATGAATTCTTTCAGCTAAGGGGGAGTTGCAAGCGTAGAGGGGCTGCACACAGCATGATGAAAGACATGAGCAATGTTATGCTGGTGAATATTCTGATGTAACTTTCTGCTGAATTGCATTTTTTTGGAAATGCAGTGAAAAGCACGGTGTTTCTATACTGAAAAACGAGGAGGAAGTAAACTCCTGAAATGTCGGATAGTTTTCTCTGCATATTTTATTAGTTTTGCAGAATTCACTATGTATTCTGAGAGTACTTCTAGAAAATGTAATGAAATGAGCTCTGTGTAATTATGCAAAGATAACTGAATCTAATCACACACTAAATAAAATGTTAATTAGCAACACCCTCCTAGTTTTATCATTATTGTTGTGGGGAAAAAAAACTATCATGTGTAATATCTATATGCTGTCACTACAGCTACACTGCTGGATTTAGATTTTTTGACCACCGCCTGTGCTACATATGACAACAAACAGTTTGCGTTAATTAAGGATTAAAACACTTTGTGGTTTTCTGTTATAGAAAAATAGTCTATGACAGGCTGCTGTGATGAAGGAGAGTTACTACTACCATCCTGAAAGTTGATTATTTTTCCTGTAACAGCATGTCCCAAAGTGTTTTATTCCCTCTATACCATAGCAATTAATTTTTTTTTTCATTAAATAATGATGTCATACTTTAGGGTCCCTGGAGGACTAGTGGTTAGGCCTCAGCGCTTTCACCGCTGCAGCCCAGGTTCAATTCCCAGCCTGGGGTTGCACAAGACAGTGCACTTGCAGTGCTGGTCCCAAGCCTGGATAAAATCAGGGAGGGTTGCATCAGGAAGGGCATCTGGGGTAAAAACTGTGCCAAATCAAATATGCGGACCAGTGATCCACTGTGGCGACTTCTAACAGGAGCAGCCAAAAGAAGAGGAACGAATGTCATACTTTAATCCATTTATAAGGTGAGTTCCTGTTATCACTTAAGTTATAGCAGCTATAAACAGTCATTTCCTCACCAGCCTCTATATTTTCCTCTCTCTTGAAGTTAAAAACACAAAAAAGTGCAGCTTGTCATGTTAATGAGAAGTCCTCCATCCTAACAACTTTCCCAAAGTTACAAAGCAATGACACTGGAGACTCCTAGAATTTTTAAATAGATCTTCAAACCTAAACTTCACCATGTCAATGATTATATATATATATATATTTTGTTACTGATATATAGACTTCATAGATTGTTCGACATACAAGCCCCTGTGAGTGAGCTGTTATGAGAAATTATATTGTATTAAAAAACTTGTGATTTGCAGCTGCTGTTAAAGAAAATGAATCAACACCTTCTGACTAATCAGAATCAAGAATTCAACATCACTACACCTATTACTACATCACATGATGTAATATACTATGTGTGTTTTTTAACACACATTTTTTTTTGGCATTGTGCAGATGGCTGTGGTATATTGAAATCCATGTACACACTGTTTGCTTGTACTTCTGAAGATTATATGTGTATATATATATATATATATATATATATATATATATATATATATATATATATATATATACACTATATATATATCAGCCATAACATTGCCTAATATTGTGTTGGTCCCCCTTTTGCTGCCAAAACAGCCCTGACCCGTCGAGGCATGGACTCCACTAGATCCCTGAAGGTGTGCTGTGGTATCTGGCACAAAGACTGAGATCTGGGGAATTTGGAGGCCAAGTCAACACCTTGAACAACACCTTTGTCATGTTCCTCAAACCATTCCTGAACAATTTTTACAGTGTGGCAGGGCGCATTATCCTGCCGAAAGAGGTCACTTCCATTAGGGAATAACGTTGCCATGAAGGGGTGTACCTGGTCTGCAACAATGTTTCGGTAGGTGGTATGTGGCAAAACAGCATCCACATGAATGTCAGGACCCAAAGTTTCCCAGCAGAACATTGCCCAGAGCATCACACTGCCTCCGCCAGCTTGTGTTCTTCCCATAGTGCATGCTGGTGCCATCTCTTCCCCAGGTAAATGATGCACACGCACCCGGCCTTCCACATGATGTAAAAGAAAATGTGATTTATTGGACCAGGCCACCTGGTCCAGTTCTGATGCTCACCTGTCCATTGTAGGCACTTTTACCAGTGGACAGAGGTCAGCATGGGCACTCCGACAGGTCTGTGGCTACACAGCCCCAAACACCTTAATCCTTACTTGCCCATTTTTCCTGTTTCCTACACATCAACCTCGAGAATCGACTGTTCACTTGCTGCCTAATATATCTCAACCCTTGACAGGTGCTATTGTAACGAGATAATCAATATTATTCACTTCACCTGTCAGTGGTCATAATATTGTGGCCGATCAGTGTGTATATATATATATATATACATATATATATATATATATATATATATATATATATATATATATATATATATATATATATATATATATATATATTCAAATTTCATTGGTCACACACAACCATACACAGTACGACATGCAGTGAAAAATACTGTATATAAAAGTATATATAAGTAGAAAAATATAAAAATCTAGTATAAAAGATATATGTCAGAAAAAATATGAACTGTATGTGGAATAAAGTGCAGATACGCGCAGTTGTATGTGCAATGCTATTTATTTATTTACTTATTTATTTATTGTATGTACTGTATCTTTTATAGTGGAGTGCACTGTCCTCTAGTGGTGGGAGGCAAATTTACTCAACTGGTGGAAAGGTTTTTCATTGTGTGAATCATCACTAGATGGCAACATTGGAACATAGATTGTTGAGACATCGGTCCAGACTTGTCTCTGGACATAGAGTAGGCCAACCCTGCCAGTGTCAATTTGTAGCCCCAATTATGTGATGTCAGTTATGCAAAGAGTTTATAAAAGGCATACAAATGAATTTCTTATTGTCACACTGACATGGTGGTTTTCATTTTTCATAAGGTGCGGCCATGAATTAATATATTGAGGCCATGACATAAGCTTTTTGAGAAGTACTTAACTCATGTCAACTATTACATTTTAAAACAAGTGAGACAGAGAAATCAAGAGAATTAGATTATGGTGTCCACAGGAACCTAAGCAGGGAGATGACTGATTATATTACACTTTAGTTCAATCTTGGAATGGTGCACGACAACATACTGCAGTCACAGGCATTGCAACATGGATATACCATTAACTCACACCTCCTTAAGAAATTCTCAAAGCCAGTAGAGCTTTTTGTTCATTCCCACCAAATAGTCTGATATCCCTATTGCATATTAAGTCTTAAGGCTTAGGTTACACAATTCGTGGCCATGAATTTGGTATCTTGTAGCCACAACATAATAATTAGTGGCCATGAGATACTTATGGCCTAGTTTGTGGCTTTGAAATATTAACTCCTGGCCTCAATGTATTATGTTGTAGCTTCAATATATAAACTTGTAGCCTCAATATATATATTAACTGTGGCTGAAATATGATGGCTCGAGAGCCAGGGCACCATGTCTCTGTACCATGATAACACACAGTGCAAATAGCAAAAGACTAGAGTACTGTACAAAGCTATGTTTTTATATAAATACAAGGGACAGCCTTGAGTAACTACACAGTGCATGTTATCTACACAGAAAATCATCAGTGTTTATGCATTAAGGATTTTCACCTGCCAGTTTATTAATGGATAAGGTACGTGTGATATTATTTAGTTGACCACATCCCGAATGGGTCAAGTCTGTATTTTATTTCTAGAAAGTGAATGTGGACCTTAGACTGAAATTTATTGTGAGGTATTGAAAATCTATAGAATCTTACATCTACTCTATGTATGTACAGTATCTGTTCTGAATACATGTAATGTCTACAACACACATGCTTTATGCCAATTTTTGTGCTCTTCTGTCAGCACAAAGCTCAGGAGCTCTCATAGGATATGAACGTTTGTCTAAATTTTCATGAATTCTTGAATCATGGACAATGATTTACGGCTAGATTCATTAGTACCCAGCTTGATAAATGAGTCCCACTGTCATCTTCTGAATGTCATATAACCATGTGGCTCCCAATGTTGTTTCCTCAACTCTATAATCCCAAATCCACCCCCATGTCCTGCTGTTTCCCCCCGCTGTTCCTGATTATCCAGAAGGGAAGTTCACAGTTGACAGAGCAGCTGGGCTCTGGTATTAAGTGCTCACTGTAGTGGTGAGTAGGGGTTCTCTTTATCACAGCAAGACCTGAAATGTCACAGGACATGTGGTGATAATGGTGATACAGGCTGTCAGTGTGTGAAATCTCATGAGATGGACAATATAATTCAGTGGCTCTCAACCGTGGGACCAAAAGTCCAAGGGGTGGAGCTGGACCTCCTATAACCCTAATCCTAACCCCTAAAACATAAGACTCTCGTCAACATGGAACACCATACTTATCAACAACACACTAATCCAGCCTGAAACACACTGACTTGTCTCCACGCCTTAGGCTTTTGTTTCAGCTCCACCCAGGTTGGAGGAACTGGATCAGGTCTGACTCCACCCCCTGGACTTCTTCACTGGTTCTGCACTGAGGGATACTTGATCTTTTCCCTGCTCTAACACACCCATATTGATTCAGGTCCCCGATTCGATCCTGAGCTCAAGTTCCCGTCTGTGTGGCGTTTCGCATGTTCTCCCCATGTCTGCATGGGTCTCCTTCAGTTCTCCAGTTATCTCTCACCTCTCAAAAACATCCAAGTAGGTGGACTGGTGACTCTAAATTGGCCCTAGGTTTGAATGAGTGTGTGGATGTGTGTGTGACATCCAGGGTGTGTTCCCAAATAGCCCCCAGTTTTTCTGGGATAGACTCCGGATCCAACACCACTCTGACTAGGATGAAGTGGTTACTGAAGATGAATTAACTAATGATAATAATAATAATAATAATAATAATAATAATAATAATAATAATAATAGCCAATGTATTGCTGATAAAACAACATATAATCCTTAAGGAATTAATTTTAAATCTATGACAATTACTATGAATCTTGCAAAGAATATTTGACTATAATAATTAAAATAAGGGGATTTAAAATCACCTTTTTAATTTTGTTTTTAAATAATACATTTAAGCAACAAGTACAGATCAGAGTGGTGCATTCCTTTAATAAACCTCAAACATACATTAAACAGCAATGATTAAAAAAATATTATTTATGAAAAGGAGAATAAATAAATAAATAAATAAATAAAATAAATAAATAAACTTACTAATGGTTTAAACAACAGCAAAAACATTATACTCTGAGCAGACTTCCAAAGTTTTAAAGATTTTTTTGTTTGTAGATGGTGATATAATATCAATGTAAAATTTTATTTCTTTCATAAAAACTTTACAATTCGTTGGATTTAAATCCCCTCCAGAGCTTTTTCTGCTGATTCCTTTCCACTGATGCTCCGTCACCAGAGAGCACAATTGGACAACTAAATCCCAAACCCCGCCCACTACTGGCTCAACAAGGATTCCGTGTGGACCGCACCATGTTAATCCCTGCCCATTTAACCGAAGCCCCGCCCATTACCTACTACTATGGGTTACTATGGCTGAGGAGAAGCTCCAGTCCTAACACAACACGCTGACAGCGCAGGAGCGCAGGGGAGGTGGATCAGCAGACGCAAATAAAACAAGATCGCTGGACTATTTACACTGGTTTCTTTACATACTGTCTGACGTGAGCCCTCTTTTACAGTCTGTTAGGTTTTCTGGAGCACTTGTGCAGCTTATATTTGAGTAAAAGAGTGGTGTGAGGAGGAAACGCACAGCGCAGGCGCTTCACCTGGCTGGAGAGCTTACAGCAGAGGAGTGCAAGGGAAAGGTGAGGACATCAATCATACCTTCATACTTTATTTGACGTATAATATGCAAAAAATATATCAGACATGCTTGTTTAATGCTGCATGATGAGAAACTAAACTCTTAAATGCTCTCAGAGATGTCTGCTCTTTCATATTATTATTATTATTATCATTAGTAGTAGTAGTAGTAGTATTAAATGGGTTTAATGAACAGTTCAGTTCATGAATTAACCCAGTTCATATGTTCATATGGAGGAGATTTTGTGAATGATCCTGCTGTATCACTTTTCCTGAGCACACCGGAAACGCCCTCTGATACCGGCTCCATCCCAAATCACCCCATCATCCAGCCCCCTTACATACCTTCACTGTAGGGTATGAAGTAGGACCTCTGCTTTCTAGTTCCACAGAAAGCCATTTGGAGTCTCCTCCCTGCCCCTGCATACACAGACTACTTCAAGGAAAACTCCACCCTGAAACACATGAAATCTGTTTATATTGAAATATTTCTGATGTGTTTATTGGATCTGGTGCTGATCTATTGGTTGGGGCAGTATTTTCGTTATTCCTGTGTGAAGATTGTGGTTGTGTGATGCGTTGAGGTCACGGGGGAAAAAAGAGCAAGAGCTTCTTTTCCCGTTTAACATTTTCCAACGATGTTTAATTTCATATCAGTGAGAAATGCAGCGTAGATGTAGTGGCGGTGTTGGTGCAAACGTTGGACTCAAAGTCCCAGAATGCAATGGAGCTATGGCAGAGAACCAGGTCAGCTAGTTAACGATCTACGAGATGATGAGTGTGATAGTGTTGATGGTGGCATTAGTATGAAAGTTGACGCTTTTGAAGCTGATCAGTTGGAGCAGAGTGTACAGATGAGGAGCTGAGAGAGCCAGAGAGACTAAAGGACTAAAGCACCGCTGCATCACTGTGTTTAAGTAGAGATAGATTGAGGGTTAAATCCCACTGCACCACTATCAGCAGGTGGTTGAATAGCACTGTGGGTAATGTAAGAAACCATTAACTAAAGTGAAAACATGTCAATGAAAGAAGTTTAGACCAAAAAAATTAGCTCAGAATTTAATCATAAAATAAATCTTTTGAACAACTGAAGGTCATGTATTGATTATAAATATTGATACACAAGTCATTGAGGGTGGATTTTTTTTTTCCTTTAAAACATTGAGTTGCTACTTTATTAGCTGCGCCTACATTGTAGCTACACTCATTAGCAGGTACACCAACCATAAAGCTCACGCTGGTGGTGTACAGTTACTGACTGGAGATGATTTAGTGCTACGCATTTGTTTTTCTGCCCCTCTGTCCCAAACATTAATGGACATAGACCACAATACAACCACCACAGACCAGATATGAAGGACCGTAAATGTCAGTGGCTGGGAGAAAAGCTTAAATCTGGAAGTATTAAGGTTTTGTTCATTGGGCAAACCCTTAAAGATTCTATGTAGAACCCTGCAATAGTACATTTCCTTATAAGTCATGCAGAAAGTGGTATTATCTAGGGGGTTACCAAAGTCTCTGAACCTACAATTACAACACATTCATGCCAACAAACTCTTTGGAAGGTGTGCCAGAGAAAATGTCTTTTCTTTCATCTAACCACAAACATAATCACCCGGTCTTCAGATTCTTACTGGAACTTTGATTGAAACCAGGTTGTCTGGTCTGATGAGACAAAAATAGCACTTTGTGGCAAGAAACACTGAAATAAGGATTGTTACTCAGAAAAGACTCCACCAGGCATCATGGATTCCAACAAGGTTCCAAGAGATTTTAAATGAAAATCTGGCTACCTCTGCCAAGAGGTTACAACTCAATCATGCTTGGATCTTCCAGAAAGACAATGATCTATAGAAGTGGTCACCAACCCTCTTCTCTGAGATCTACCTTGCTGCAGGTTTCATTTCCAACCAAAATCTAACACACCTGTTTTAGTTGATCAAGAACTTCTTAAGGCAATTATTAGATGGTCAGGTGGGCACGATTATGGTTGAAGCTAAAGTCTTCAGGAAGGTAGATCTCCAGGAACAGGGTTGGTGACCACTGATCTATAGTATACATCCAAATTCAAACCAAAATGGTTAAATGACCACAGAATCAAGTTTCTGACATGTCCATTCCAATCCCTGGACCTGAACCTAAGTGGTGTGAGAGTGAGGAGAGTGCACAAGAGAGGGCCCTGGAGGATGTGGAGAGTTTTTATATTGAGGAGTGGTCTCAAATTGCTTGCTCTGTATTCTTTAATCTCATCATGCATTATAGAAGACTAAGTGCTTGTATGTTGGCAAAGGGAGGTAGCACAAAGTACAAAATGCACAGATAATAACTGCGATGTGTTTTTGTTAAAAATATATATTTGATAATGGATTTTTATTATCTTAAAAAATTTACTTCAATTACAGCAAACATGTTGGGCAAAAGAACACCAAATGGACATTATGAATGTTGTGCAACCCCAAGGCTTGGCATTTTGGTTTCTCCTTGGTTTTCAGTAAATGTTTCAGTGTATTTTCAAGTTCGTTTTCTTGCATTCTGCTGATCCACTGAGTCAAAGCCTTTCAGTATGGTTGAGGAATTAGTGGGGGTAAATGAACAGAAAAAATTGTCCATTTTTATTGCTTTATATGGGGGTCACAACCTCTAGATTATATTTCTCTCAAATCTTTAGTGTGAGATTAAGCTAATTAACCACTCATATATACCAAAGTTGCCAGTAATTCAGGAGCTGACTGTGTATATTCACCAATCAGCAATAACATTAAAACCACCTGCCAAATATTGGGTAGGTCAACCTTGTGCTGCCAAAACAGCTCTGACCTGTCGAGTCATGGACTCCACAAGACCTCTGAAGGTGTGCTGTGGTATCTGGCGCCAAGAAGTTAGCAGCAGATCCTTTAAGTCCTGTAAGTTGCAAGGTGGGGCCTCCACGGATAGGGCTTGTTTTGTCCAGCACATCCCACAGATGCTCGATCGGATTGAGATCTGGGGAATTTGGAAGCTAAGTCAACACCTTGAAGTCTTTGTCATCTTCCTCAAACCATTCCTGAACAATTTTTGCAGTGTGGCAGAGCACGTTATCCTGCTGAAAGAGGCCACTGCCATTAGGGAATACCGTTGCCATGAAGGGGTCTACTTGGTCTGCAGCAATGTTTAGGTAGGTGATATATGTAAAAGTAACATCCACACTTGGACCACTTTTGGTAGGTACTAACCACTGCATACCGGGAACACCCCACAAGACCTGCCGTTTTGGAGATGCTCTGACCCAGTCGTCTAGCCATCACAATTTGGCCCTTGTCAAAGTCGCTCAGATCCTTACGCTTGCCCATTTGCCCTGCTTCCAACACATCAACTTCAAGAACTGACTGTTCACTTGGTGCCTAATATCCCACCCCTTGACAGGTGCTTTTGTAACAAGATAATCAATGTTATTGACTTTACTTGCCAGTGCTTTTTAATGTTATGGCTAAATGGTGTATTGTAGATGGACCTAATAAAATGGTCAATAAGTGTAGCTACAAGGTATTGTTGAGCAGGTGTAGTGCACTCATTGTCCAGTAAGGAGTCATTCAGGATTTAGCCATTAGGTTTCTTATAATGATGCTCTAAATTCTAATTGATCAAATGTAGATTACACATGGTGACATAGTGGATCTCCGAACTGGCTCTAAGGACAGTCTCTTTAGAGCTCTGTCTTCTTATAAAGGGTTAATCAGTGCCTGGAATGTCTTGAGTGTGTATTATTGTGAAAGGCATGTATAGCCTTTGACCTGATAGATTTCCGTGTGACATTTTGCTCAGACGGAGGTATCATTAGTCTCTTCACAAAACCCAGCCTTTCTTTTTTTGGGATGGATATTGACGTTTAGTGACTAAGACAAGAAAATCCTGACATTGCCAAGTCCTGTTTTCTCTGTACATAACAACGTATGCCTTTTAACTCTTATTATACCTCACTGTTGTTGAATTCTGGATTCTGGTTGGTCAGATTTTGTTAAGTAATTTTCTATAACAGAAGCTCTTCCAGTAGCACAGCTTCAAATCACAGGTTAGAATGAGTTCATTCTAACACATTATCGTTACTATAGTAACAACCTACGCAGGGCCTAGTATGCCTGACGCAAAACAAAAACAGGCTAAATCATGTGTTGATATGGTAGGTTTTCTGTAAGGAGCTGTTTATTTCACATTTTTGGAAGGAGCCTCCAGTGTCAGTGCTTTGTAACAATACGTTTTCCACCACAGGAAAGTCTTCAGGACAAAGGAGGTTTATTTCCAAGTGAGGTAAAGTAGTGTGATAGATAATTGCGCATTTAATATTGAGCAAAATAATCACACTCAGACCCTGTCTTGTCTGCCTTCAAAAATAATCAGTGTTTATTGTTAAGGAAACTGCGAGTCTTCATTAATCTGCGTGGACTCATATTTGTTGCTGTAACTGGGATGTAGGGATACAGAGAAATTGTGTGTTATTACTGTCAGTCTTGTGAGAGACCATATTTGCCCACTGATTAAGAAGACACACACACCACTAATTACATGCTAGTCCATTTGTCTCAAAGTTCGCCCTCATATCGTCAATAGACGACAAAGTAGGGGACTTTTTTCAGGAGGTTTTACAATTGATTGGATCAGGATGGATTTTCTTCACTAATTGGCCAAAATTCCCCAGTGGTACAACATCTTACTGTAGCATTGGAGTTTAAAGCTGTGAGCGCAGGAAAAAAAATTACAATGACCTTGCCTGTTTTTCAATGTCTATATTTAACTTTTTTTTAGCCAATATTTCTATTAGATCTGCAAAATGTTATAACAGTCAAATATTCATGTGAATTCATTGTCAAATTTGATTAATTGTCTTAAATGTGGCTTGTAATGGAGAAGAGCTATAACAAATATCATTTGGCAATTTCATTTGCTGTTTTTCCCTACAGCAATTAACCTCACAGCTGTGTCATCTCTATGGGCTGTGAGGGACTGTTTCCTCACATCTGTAATACAGACATGACACAACATTTAACGCAGTGTTACAGTTGTCTCAGTGATGTATATCCCTAATCCTTTAAAAAGGTTTGGGATATTTTAAAAACATTTTTTGTGTGCATTATTATTATTATTATAATTATTATTGTTATTATTATTATTATTATTATTATTATGCGAGTGCCATTAAAATGTGTCTAGTCACAAAAATAGTCTGTTTATCTGATGTTGAATAACTGCTCCACATCGCTGTGTTTTTCCTGGAAGGTCATATGATGATGCTGAGCTTGGGAAGGCTGTGAGAGACTTTACGGTCAATAGGAATTGAATGTCACAGCCGTAACCCTGAAAAATCTAATCACCTCAGAACTTTTTTGTGCACTAACTTTGAAAAAGATTGATGTGACTGAATGAATTAAGGCTCCTGAATATTTTTTTTTTCATTTAATGAAGTAAGAAAGCAGTACATTTGTACTTTTTCCGTCCTTGAAATCTTGACGAGATGTATTTTGGCCCACCGTGTTCCATGTAGCCTGCTGAGTAGAAGCTGGTCCAGATGGCTACCTGTCGTCTTGCTCCTTCTGACAGATGGCCCTGCTTCGCTGTTTGCTCAGGAAGCTCTGAAAGTACCAGAAAGAGTTAAAGATTTAAATGTTATTCGCCTGCAGAATGTTTCTCCAGTGTCTGCATGCCACACATAACTTCCTCAGCTTCAGGCTTTCCAGGCAACCGTATCGGCACCTATCATATGATTAAGGGCTGTGCCTGAGTTACAATCTCTTTCCCAGGCAGCCAGATTTCTCCTGCTGCCCATTGTTCTGAGGCTTTTTCACACTAACACCCAGACAAGGCAGTGAGTTCATTTTGGGTTCATGTAGTGAGTTGGCTGCAGATGTCTGCTCTCAGGAGAGACGGGTGATGTAAGGGTTAGTGTAGTCATCTGTTATCTGAGGAGAAGCGGCCAGGTATAGATAGGTAAGCATATTCTAGCACAATTAGTGCGGAAGTGAAATTCAAATTCTTGGTTGAAACCAAAATTCAGCGAACAATGGATCAGAAACCAAAACCCAAGTTCTTGTTTATACTTTGCATAAATTGTAATAATGTGTTTAGCTTGTTATGTATGTGAAAACTGTTTATACCACTCCACTGTGCAATTCTGATTGATCAGAAGGTGTTGATTAATTTTCTATAAAAGCAGCTCTGACAGCAATGCAGCTGCATTTATTTAAGGTTTATATGAATGTGCTAACAATGTGTGATTGCTGATATGATGAGGTTTTTCATAAGGAGACTTTTATTTAACATTTTTTGGAAGGAGTCTCCTGTGTCAGTACTTTGTAAAAGTCAGAGGTAAAGCTGTAACTTTATGTTTTCCAACATAGGAAAGTCTTGAAGACGACCAAGATTTATGTTTTGTGGTTTCTCAGTAACAAGCTGCAATTTTCTTTGTCTTAATAACTTCAAAAGAAAGAAAATAGAGATGCGGGAATGATGGTTTATAGCAGCTATAACGTAAGTGATAACAGGAAATAACTTGTTTCATGGACATTCCACATCATGAAATGTAACTATAAATGTATAAAACGTATGACATGCCATTGTTTAATAAATAATTTTATAGAGTTGGAGGAATAAGATACTTCAGGAGTGCTGTTAATGGAAAATATTCAACTTTTGGTGGTAAATCATTATTCCACCCTGTCACCCAGCATGCCCTGTCGTGCTTTATTCCTTACTTATTAATAATTGGAAAACAGCAAGGTGACGATGAAACAGTTTATTATTGATGTCAGTGTTTTCAATAAGACATTACTCCACAAAACCTGACAGTTAAAACAAATAACATAAAATACAAAGCAATGATATGTTGTCTTCATATTTAGCAGGATGCCATGCTTTCAGGTGGTGTATCAAACCTGTAGTGGAATAGTGTTTGTGTGAAAAATGTTAATGTTTTTGATCAAAAGGTTTAGCATTTGTTTTCAAAAGCAGAAGGTGTTATTTTTGGCCATTTATGGCTACACTTTTTCAGTAGAGTTTTGGTGCGTGACTCTTGCTTCTTCTGTCACTCCCTGCTGCTTTTAATTATCACCAAAGAAGAGCTAATCTTTCCACCCGGTGCTCAGACACAGCCACACTCATTGCCACTGTGTCTCCCTGGCATCTTAAATCACACATTACCATCACCACTGTACAGAGGGTGGACACATCTCCAGCAGTGTGTCAGCCCCTTGTAATTATACTGAAGATCATTCAGTATTGCTCTGTGTTAAAGCCACACAGTGTCTTTGTAAGAGGACAATCCTTTCTGGGTTGGAAACCAGCTGCTGATTATAGCTTATTTGAACTGAATCCAGTTCAGCATGGAAAAGCTGGCTATATTTGTGAGCTTCAAGTAATACAGATACACAAAATGAGAAATATTGTGCACTGAGAGATTCACTTTGACATTGTACATTCAGAATTAAATATTATGAATTTTATTAGACAGACCACATCTTGTGACTATTTCTGCATATTAGAATATATTAAAACAAATCAGTCAGCTTCGGGTTCTAGTTAGAAAACATTGGATTGTGACTGATGGGAAAGCCTTGGATTCCCATTAGGCAACCTTTGGGACTGATTGGTGAACCCTGGATTGTGATTGGTGATTCCATTGTTCCAATTAGTGAACCCTTGGCTTGAATTAGAAAACTTTGGGTTCTGGTACAAAAATCATGGAATCTGATTAGTGATCCTGGATTGTGATTGGTGATCCCTTGGATTACCACTGGTGAACCCTTGGTTCTGACTGGAAAACTTTGGCCTTGGTACTGATTGGGGAGCACTTGATTATGATATGTTAACCCTGACTTCTGGCTACTAAACTACTGGTTCTGTTTATCAAACTTTTCTTTCCACTCGTGAAGCCTTGGTTCACATCACAGAACTCTTGGTTCCTATTCATCAAACTGATTCTGATTTGATTTAAAGATTGCTCATGACTGGTGCAGATGATTCTAATTGGCTACACCTTTTTAGTTAATGATCGGCTTGCTATATTTTGAACAAAATGATTTGCAGTGGGTCATATATATATATATATATATATATACAACGCACTGTAGTATGCTGTCTGCGTAACCATTTGAATAAACTGCTAAAATCAGATGATGATCATTTTATTATCATTATAAGATGCACTCAATATTGTGAACACCATCATTCAAAAACTGTATATATTGTGCTGACCTGAATTTACTATAAAATGCTGGATGTGGGAAATTCATGATTTGGCATCAGAGCTGGTTGACCTTCCTGACATTCTTGAAGAAAAAGCCTATATTTAGCTCAAATCTATTCACCCAGCTAAGACTGATCAATCTCCCCATGGTCTGGCTCCTGATGCTCTATGTTCTAACATTTTGCTGACTCCGGCACTTTTTCCCCTGCTCATGCCGACCTCTGCTTGTCTTTTACAAGAAGATGACAGATGAGAGACAGGAGATGAAAGATGGAGAACTGAGGGCTTGACATCATGACTCAGTTCATTCTGACTTTTTTCTTGTAATTTTTACAGGAGTTTTTCATCAAAGGGAGGGAGAACACATAAAGGTACTTTAAATTTTTTTTCCGTTGCCATTAATTCATTACACTTATGCACTCTCTTGTCTAGCTCTTTGATATCTACTTATTTATCACTAAACAAAAGCTTTCTTTGTCCCCATTAGCCATGCTGTGAGGCATAATGAAAGCATCTGTGTTCTCCTTTAATGCTCTATTGAGGTAGAAGAGTGAGCTCTGAACTTGAGATTAAGGTTGTAATGAAAGCTATGCAAATGACATCCATCTGCACTTGTATCACCACACCTGATGTCTCAGAGTCAGTTATAACAATGTGATTATCCTTAAGTCTAATCATTCTTAAGGCTGAAGTCAATAACATATGTAGCACTAATCTTATGTGGCCTTTTGTAGAACTCTCTTCAAAACAACACCTCATCAGTAACAAAAGCAAAAATTGCTGAAAAGCTGTACAAGCAAGAAATTCCACAATCGCCTGGAAGTAATAATTCTACATGTAAGAGAGAGTAAAGTTCTTTAAGAACTTTGCAGTAAGTCACCAGCAACTCATAACTTGATGAAAAATACAGTTTATTGCAAATACAATCAGTCAACAATTGGTTAAAAAGCAAACCACTGCAGGCTACACTACTGTTTTTGTGGACTGATCATATGTGTAGCGAGTATCCAGCCTTGATTCTTGAGTCTCCAGGGGAGGTTTTAGCAAATATTAGAAAAAGAAAGAGGAAAAAAATGCTTGAAAATAATATTACAATAAAATAAGACTGTAGAGTCCTCAGATGGGCTAAAAATATAATTGCATGTTCATATTCATATGGTGCCAATAATTTTGGAGCTGAATTCTTTACATTATAAACTTAACATTAGCCTATAGCACATTTGTTCATTTTAAACGTCTGTTATTGTGAATGGCTGTAAAGTGGAAAATTTTCCCTAACCTCCCACATAACGTGTGCACCCTGTGGAACTGTTTGTTCAACAAAGACTCTGAAATCTCTCTGGAATTTTCACTTGAAGGACAATTACGAGGAACTCGCCTCCACAGAGCAGGTTCATGCTCTTTGATTTGGTGCCAGATTTCAGAGATGCAGATAATAAACTCTCTGCCAGCCATGTCTTTACACACTTCCAGACTCAACGTTTATTCATGTCTTCAAACACATTTGGAGATTACATCGATTACCGCTTCACATCACAGAAGTGTTTTTAGTGATTCTGCCCACAAAACTAACATGTGTCCTGAGATTACTTAATCTAATGAAGTGCATGATGTAGCACTTCCACTTCTCTGTTAGTTGTACTATTGAACTATTGTTACTTAGAAATGTCATGGACATGGAGCGACTGACGTCTTCTCGAGAATTTTGGAAGTGTCTGAAAAGGAAATATAACACATTTATATACAGAACATTCTTCCATAACGCATCAGGTCAGTGGCAGAAGTGATACAGTCGCTGTACTGGTCTGTGGTGGTGAAGTAGGAGCTCAGTTGCAGACAAAGCACTCTGTTTGCCAGTCAGTCCACATCTATCCTCACTTATGGTCACAAGCTGCGGGGAGTGACCTGAAATAATAAGGTTGCAAGTGAAGTGGTGGAAATGACGTTCTTGTGCAGGGTTACAGGGTTGCACTTGCTCTTCATGAGCTTGGCAATAGGAGACAATGTCAGAATAGAGATGCTGCTCCTCTGAATCAAGAGGAGCCAGTTAAGGTGATTAGGGCACTTTATAAAGATGCCCCATGGTTGGCTCCCACCAGAGCTGTATGAGGCATGTCCCATTGGACTGGGCTAATTCCACCACTTCACCCTGGGGCAGACCTATGCCTCTCTAGAGAGATTATATCAACAGTTTCCTTGGGAAAGTCTGTAATCGGTACTGGGGAAAAAGACATCTGGGTTGACCTTCTTAGCCTGGTGCCTCTGTGAGCTCCACCAGGAAAATCTGAAGCAAAATCAGTGAATGAATGAAAAACATTCTACCATTATCGTCATCATCAGAACAAATCAGATTTAATAGCATCTAACTGGAGTCTTGGAGTGGGACAAAGACTCAGTGAACTACAACTGTGTAAGAAAAGAGCTTTCTTCCCATATGTCCAAATATGATTTTATTTTTTTTATACACATTGGCTGTATAGCATCAAGATTTCTATCAAACTGGTGCTGGAGATGCTGAAGGTTTGCTACTTTGGGCTCAGATTAACCCCTTGATTTCTGCACACACAGCCCTGTTCTGCCAAATTTAAAATCCTAACATTGCCTAAAAGAATATTAAGTTTAAATATAACTTGTTTTTAACTGTAATTAAAAAATATATATATTGTACTCAGAATGTTTTATCAAAAACATCCTTAAAAAGATCCAAAATGAAGGGATAAGCATGGGGTTTGGTGGGAAGGAGTATAATACTCTATTTAAGGGAAATATGCCCCTTTGCATGGCATTGACCCTATAAATACAAAAGTACCCAAAGAACATATACACAACAGTTGTCACGGAAAACATCAGCCACACCAAATATTTACTCAACATCATCTGCAAAACACCAGCTCTTACCAGCGCAGCCATCCTCAAACCCCATGTTTGGTTTATTCAGGTGTAAAAACAGGGCAAGCCTAAAATACATGTTCAAAATGACTGATGTTCTTGAGAGGGGTGGTTTTTGAAATTGTAGACTGCGCTCTCAGACACTCTATAACGTGAACTGGCACCCACACCCTCTCTGACAGGGAGTATTTTAGTTTGGGTGTTGCACAAAACAGTGTTGAGCAAACAGATGGTCACTTGAATATTACTGGATGTCATGGGGAATGCGAGTGGGAGGCGGCTGAGTCAGCGCTGGAGGTCTTTCAATAAAAAGGGAGTTGAGAACAAACAACCTGTTAATGAAATTCATCTGCGTGTAACCTGGTGCTTTTGTAGTATGTCACAGTCATTATCTAGAATACAATAGTCATTAACCTTGACTTGATTATTCATGATACTTGATTTGACCAGTCACATGTCTTACTTTGTATCTTGCATTCCACACACTTCACTTGGCTTTGTTTTTTTCCCCCAAAATTTAAAGCCAGGCAAGAGCGTGTGTTTCTTTCCCCTGACAGTAATAACCTAAAACCCTACCAACTGTTCCAAGTTTGACATCTCATTGCCAAATCAAAAAGTATTCGCAGCCTCCTCTCTGTGTCACGCTATTGATGACCTCCATGATGGGCCTCATTTTATGCAATAGTCCCTTGTCTGAGAGAGCTGACGTGTATGGCTGTGACACGGCTTGCTGTAAGTTCAGCTCCTCTGTTCATAAACACACTTCCCAAAATGACAGTGGTCCAAAGATAGATTATGTCATGTGGTTTGTTTTTTATTGTGTCCTCATGCCATTCTGGCAGGTTCATGTGAGTCTATGGGAACATGTGAAAGCAAAGCAGAGATGTGAGAAGGAATTTCAAGAATGTTTAACTGCACATTCAAGGGCAACTGCTGAAAAAAATAATAAAAAGAGGCTTATGCGTGCTTGTTTGAAGATTTATATTAAGAAGTTTAAATATTATGTATGGTGTGTGTAGTTATATATAATTTATTTTACCACAAAGCTGTTGAATTCTTGGTCTGAAGGTGTGGATTAATTTTTGTAGAACAGCAGCTTTTTGTAGAACAGCAGGTTTATATTAATGCACTCATTCTAATACATTAGTGTTTATACGTATAGTGACGGCTTGCACAGGGACTTGTATGGGGGACTCTCCACATAATCTAATATTAATAATATACAGATTAAAAAAAACATGCTGTTATTTAACAAAGAAAAAATATTTAATGATTTATATAGTGTAGTTTTCTGTAAAAAGAGACGTTTATTTCACATTTATGGAAGGAGTCTCCAGTGTCAACACCTTTTAACTGTAACGTCTTCAGGACTTTATGCTTTCTGGTTTCACAACATAACATGACATGAAAATGGTTAAATACATGCTGTTTATTATTATTATTATTATTTTTAAATTATTATGTTTGGCAAATTGCTGTGGTATAAGAGGAATAATATACTTCAGGTTGTACTTTTATGGGAAAATAATCCACTTCAGGCTGGTAAGAGTAACTCAGCTTAATCACACCAATAATCATTGATTATTTTCCTATAGCAGCACAACACCACGTATTTTATTCCTTGCATAACCTTTGCGGTCAGAGTTTTAGTTTGGGGCATGTTGTCCATGACCTGAGAAAAGTCTTACAGTTAAGGTTAGGGATTTGAGTAGAAGATTGTGGTCCTGGTTTTCACCAGGAGCTTCTTGCTTGGTGTCTTTCACGTCTAGCTACATAGAAAATGCTGTGTTTTCACTTCCCTGAGCTGCAGTCCAATGTGCTGAAACATTTCCCCCAAAGCACACTGTTATTCTGTCCTTTTTTTTCGGCTGGTAGGAAATGAGGCAGCAGAAAAGGCAACTGTTCATTCAGACACCCTGCTCATGTGCGTCAATCCTCACCGGAGTATGAGAAGAGCAAAGGGTAAACAAGGTGGTTACCACATACAGAGTTCAATCTAGGGATCATTTAGATAAAGAGATTTTTTATCAGTTGTAATTTGACCTTAGCTTCATTAGGCTGGTCAAGGCTTTTTAGACTCCTTAACAGGTACAGTCGGAAAACTTGTAGAACATCCAGACTGTAAGTAAACTGTTAGTCATGCCATCTATATGCACATACAGTGAGAGGAAATATTGTAGCTGGCTGGTTCAGAAGCAAGAACCAAATCTGAAACCATCTCTGGAACCAAAGGACCATAGAGTTACACAGTGGCAGGCAAGTCTATCATCATCCCTTGCTTCAATTGGTAGTTACCCTATCACTTCTTAGTGGTGGATAAATTATAAATTTATTAGTTAGCTCACCAGGCAAGTAAAATATCCAGTATGTTACCCAGTCCCATGTTTTGTTTGCTCAGAACTTGACAAAAATTTGTAGCTAATATAATGTAATAACGTATTGCGAGCTAGTTTGCTAGTTAAGTGCATTAATTCAGACTAAGAAAAAATGTATTTTATTAAACATGATCTTCTTCTAACAAAGTTTCTAATGTAGCACATCGTGTTTGCATCCTCAACAAAAAGTCAGCAGGTTTTTGGCCAACATTAAAGATAGCGTTAATGTAACAGATACTACGTGAGTCTGGGTAGTATCTTTTTTTTTTTTTTTCCTGTGGATATGATTAACCACAAGGTGACAATCTGCTCATACTACTCATGACTACTGCTTATACTACTCATACTACTCATGCTACTCAGTAGAAGAGTAATGATTTATAATTCCACTATCCGGTGTCACCGAGAAGAGGATGAGTTCCCTTTTGAGTCTGGTTCATCAAAGTTTCTTCCTCATTCATCTTAGAGCTATCCCTCTGGCTTGCTCATTAGGGATCTAAATCTACCCTACAGCCAGATTTCTATCTGAGCTGCTTTGACATAATGTCATAGTTAAATAAAATTGAACTGAACTGAGTTTCAATCACTACTGTGTACATTTTCAGAAGAATACACTTTCCCCAGCAGTGTAATATCTAATTTTGTGTAACGCTGTAGTAAAATAGCATCTCTTGTTTTCACTTTGTGAAGGTTATGTGTACAGAGAAGATAATTGCATCTCATCACAAGATCCTATCAGCAGGAGCTAATCCGTATAACTGTATGAGTAACTGGGCAGACTGTGTAGGAATACAAAGATAGATATTGTACCCAATATAGAGATAGTGTAATCATTATCTGATTTAGATCTTGAAGCATGTGTGTTATAGTTTATGGGTTTATTAACATATGATGACTGATTGTCTTACCAAAAATGATAGGTATATACTGGAAGGTAATTGAGCCAGTATGATCGCTAATTCTACCATATAATATCATATAAAAGGTGTTCGAGATTCTGTACTAAAACACACATATCTCAGATCCCTTTATATTAACTTAAATCTTCATCTTGTGTACATATTTCTGATTTTTGTTTGCCCAGTAGATCCTTACCATATGGGACAAAGTCATATTGTAATGAAAGTCAAATATCATCTCCATGGAAGACCCCCTGACCAAGAATAGTAACAGGAAATACTTAATTATTCATCAGGAGTCCAGTCTGGATCAGTTCCACAGTATGAGAAACTATTCATTTAGAAATGTTGAAGCCAGAGTTGAAGAATATTATTATTATTATTATTTAAGGACACCTGAGTGTCACTCCAATTTTTTTTCTACATTTGAGACTTCTGAGATTTTCATATACCAGTCTCTAGTTGGCATTTGAGACACACTTTATTTTCCTCAAATTGAATTAGCGGCTGCTGTCCTGTCTGACCTTCAAGAGGAAGGAGAGGGATTGATAGATTCCTGGCCCGGTATAACCCTGCTTAAAGATCTGTAGGCTATGTGGTATTTAATTCACTGCCATGACACATGACACACTAGTACAAAGATCTATAACCTACACCAGAGACACCTTTGTTGGCAGTTGGGCTGGTCAGTCTTTCTTTTCTATTAATGAAAAGTGTTTGTGTTGACAAACACATTGACATAACATTGTCTGGATATGGCCAAAATAAGATAAGATAAACTGTATCTAAGGTGCACCGTCTAGCTAACGTTAGCAGTTAAAGTTATGACCATTAATTAATATGACTTAAAGTCTCACAGAAATTCGGTAAAGTTTGCTCATATTGCTCATATTAACTTAGCTTAAGCAGTGTAGATTCATGAATATGGCTTAAAACTCCTTTCAGAAATAATGTCAGATTAGTTCGTGGTGGCTAGCTAGCTAGAATAAGCAGGGACAATATTGAACATTTATATGACTTACAAATACTTTTTGAAATCATGCCAAGTTAGCTCATCTTTGCTAGCTAGCTAGCTAGCTACAGTAAGCAGGAACAATAATAATTATATAACTTAAAACTCCTCTGAGTAATCTTGTCTGGTTAGCTCATGGTTAGCTTTAGCAGTAAATATTATGTACATTTTATGAAATAAATATGACCTACCATTATTCTCAGAAATCCTCTCAGGTTAGCTCAAGTTAGCCAGCTAGCTAAAATAAGCAGGGACAATAATGAACATAAAATCTTCTCAGAAATCCTGTCAGTTTAGCTTATGTTGGGTAAGTGGTAAGCTTAAGCACCTAACATAATGATTTTTTTTTTTTTAATCTAAATATTACCTAAAATTCACCCAGAAATCCTGTCAGGTTAGCTCAAGTTATCCAGCTAGCTAAAATAAGCAGGGACAATAATGAACATAAAATCCTTTCAGAAATCCTGTCAGGTTAGCTAGCTAACACAAGGATATAAGTGTAGTCAGCTAGCTAATATAAGCACAATGAACATTCATATGACTTAAGATCCCCTCAGGAATCAGCTGCTTTGGGAGAGGTTGAGACTGGTCTTGTGTTGTCTCCATCATGGCGTGCAGTAGAGTCCGAGCTAAACAGTACAAACTCTAATTACTGGAGATAAAGCTGTTTCCTCTGGTGCAATGCAAATGCCAGACTGCTGGTGGTCTTCGCTCTCTGCCTCTCGAATGCCTCTGATGGGCTTGATAGCCATTTTGGGTCCACTTGTGAACCGCTACATTAAGCAGCTACGCAGCAGTAGCAATAACAGATAAGAGCGAGTAGCTTTTATGTGCTCTTGCTGCTCTTTGGAGAATCCATTTAGCAATAATAGCTATAATGCTTATTTGTACAACCAGAATTTAAATTCAGCTTCCGAATTTACATGTGCATTAGTTTAGAAATGACCCAGCGTCCTTTTGACATCAGAGTACATAATGCTTTTGAGGATTTAAATAAAGGCACTTGTTTGCATTATACTATTGCTATAATTATTAAGCATTTGGGTCTTTCACTGGCTAAAACAAAAGCATTAGACTCGCTGATGTGAAGCTACAGCATAGTGTAATGAACAAAATCTATTGCTGCAAGTGTAGATCTCTTAAACCTTTACTCTTGGCTTTGGATGTATTTTATTCATAGCTTTATCTGAATAAGATTTGCAATTAGAATTTGAATGTATGAAAGTGTTTGAAAAAGCTGTTAGTTGAATATGAAGATGAATTAGACTGAATAGGTTTTTTTTTTTTTGGAGCACACAGACATCTGTTTCTACATGTGTGACACTCCAAATGTGGTAAAATGGCATTATTTTAAAGGTGTGATTGGCAGTTTTGTCAACAGCCCATTTCTTTTGTGTTTCTTCTAAATCCACTTCCCCGGAAAACACCTGAATGCTAATTCAAGAGGTGGAGCTTGATGAATCAACAGGCCAAATGATTGACATGTATGTAGATTGACAAACCTTTGTTCTGATTGGTTTACAATCTGGTGCATCGCTCTGGCGTTTATTCTTCTCATTTTGAAAAATTGTTACTTATTGCAGTGAAAACGCACCATTCGAGGTGATTAAACAAAACACAAATGTGATAATTGTACTGATGCTGGTACACCAGCACCACCTAGAGGTAGTCCAGTCAACTCTTGTGTTTGTTGTTTTTCTGTGGCTCAACTTCTATTTTTATTAATGGTCTGAAACAATACAGGCAGTGTCTAAGATAACATAAATTCTGCTTATATAACAGAACATATATATTACAAACTAACGTGCTGCTGCAGAGGGAGACTTTATATAGAGGACTTCGTGTTTTACTAACAGCGCTCTGACATAAAAAAAAAAATCACTGACCGCACCTTTAACAAGACGTGTAATAGTTTAAGTGTCAGACCAGATTTAGTGCCACGGAGCAGTTCACTGATGCTTTTGTCTCTCTCTGCCTGTCTCTCTATGTCTCTCTTTCTCCACCCACTCCCTCTCTCTGTCTGTCTGACTCTCTCCCTCCTCACATTACCTGTCTTTCTGTCTCTATCTCTTTCTTGTTTTCTCACACATACATTCATACTCTCTCTCTCTCTCTCTCTCTCTCTCTCTCTCTCTCTCTCTCTGTAGGGTGCTGTGCTGTCAGTGGGATGGTAGAAGGGTGGAGTGGAGTCTAGCCTGAAGGAGCATGGTGAAGCACCAACCCCTACAGGTCTATGAGAGACAACTGTGCTTGTCCTGTCTAACAGGGATCTACGGCTGCCGCTGGAAACGTTACCAGCGCTCACACGATGACACCACAAAGGTGAGACCCGCCTTGATTTTGCGATGCATTGCTACTTACGATGGTTGGTATGGCAAAATTGTCATAGTGTAGAACGTAGAAGACATATCACGTTATGTGATATATGTATATCACAATATTGAATTCTTCTAAGGATTCGCTAACAAATTACTAAAAAATAGTAGAGCCACATAATAAACATTTACAATAAGGAAAATATTTGAGAAGAAAATGGAGAAAAACAATATACTGGTAAAAATAGGTTTTAATATTCAGTTGTCTGCTTGTAAGTGTAACAGTGGATATAAACAGAGTTATAAAAGGACTGACGACGCCTGAGAAAAGTGCAGTGTGAAAGCATGATATGACCCCAAATGTCAGTTTTCCAGGCATAGATTAAAGATTAAGCCTTGTCTTCTATGAAATTACACTAATGCAAACCCGTGTTAGTCACTATTTTAAGAAATGTAAAATGGACATGTTATAAATTGGAATATTGTTAATATGTACGTGAATGAAATATGTAACCATAAATCTGAACCTTGAGCCATCTTTGGAAAGGGATTTGGGACGCAGGACATAACAGCTACTCAGGGAGAGTGAAAAGTGCACTAGATAGGCGTCAGTCAGAGGCTTTATGTAACAGCACAGTTCAGAGTTGCCGTGCTCCAGCAGTACATGTGTGCATGTTGGAGATCACGCAGAGGGGTGGAGGACTGCATGTGTCCTCTCCAGGAATTTTTATATCCTGACAATCCATCTTGGTTTTTTTTTTCTTGTTTTCCTTTTTTCCACTTTTGGGAACCAAACACCAGAACCCTCATTTATTAACACTGCATAGGAAAATATCTCAATTTGTATAAAATATGTCAACATAAAAAAATTTAGGAGTGGTGTACTCACAGTGAATCTGGGATATATCAAATGTGTATGCCAGATACTAAAGTCACTGATTATTTAAATACAGAAAGTACGCCAGGAAACCCTATATCTTGCAATATATAAAAGCAAACATGGACACTTTGGTTTGTGAGGTGAAGAGGATGTAATATTTTTTTTTAATGTTTTATATTAAATACAATGTGTTCACAGTAAATCAGCTCCACTTCACAGAATGAAAACCCTTACAATTAACACAACTGAATTTATTTAGTGGTGGCATTTTAGTATCAATTCACATGCTCTTTTTAAGCACTAGTGTAGCAAAACTGAATAAAGGTCAGTCCAAAAAACAAATTATATCATCCAATACTGCGGATATAATCCACTTGTAGGTTTATTTAGTCGCTAAGTGCTTTTTTATACAGATGGTCAAAACTTTACTAAACAAATGTTGACAAATCAAAGTGTGTAGTAAGTGTTGGGCCGCCATAAACCTCCAGAACAGCTTCGGTGCACTTTGGCATCGATTCTACACATCGCTGGAACTGTACTGGATGAAACACTGGAGTGGTGTTTTGATGATGGTGATGGTTGAGAGCGCTGTCTAACAATGTCACTCTAAAAGCTCACGTTGGTGTTCAGTGGAGTTGAGATCTTAGCATATGATTTACATGATTTTTTCATGAGCATTAATCTATTCAGGAGTCATCCAGGAAGAGACCAGGGTGGAAGTGTTTCATTATATTATTTATATAAAGGTGAGCAGTCAGAAGAACTTTGGATTCATTTGCAGTGACTCTTCTCTGTAACGGGATGAGCGGGGCCAAACCATGGCAGCAAAATAAATAAATGCCCCTGATAGCATAACAGAGCTGTTGGGTTTTCCTTTAATTTGTCACCTCTTATAGCTGTTTAATTTGTCACCTGCTATAGCGAGTCGCTGAACTGTTCGAGCATGAATGAGACGCCGAAAAATAGTTGGAAGTTTTGTGTGAAGGACTGGAAATTGAAAAATGAGCTGCCATGCAACTCAGTGGCAAATATGCATAACTATTTGATAGCAAAGCACTAAAAAATTAAGTATAGAAGTATATTTTGAGTATATTTTGCCTAAAACACCAATTCCTAGGGCTGTGATGATGCAGCTTGGCAGCTTAAAAAGAAAAAAAAAAACACCCCATCTGCTCATGATATCCGTTTAGGAAAAAAAAAGATCACCACTTTTTATAGAGTACATGTTCTCCATGCCTTTCCTATTTTTATTTGTGTGTGTGTGTGTGTAAAATATTGCTTGTAATAGGTGACATATTAAATGCCATATTCACACCAACTTTATCTTAATTTTGCTTTAAATGATTTTCAGATCTGCATCTTCAGTGTCAAGTGTCTAATTAATTGCCTTTAATGCCAGAATGTGTTTTTTTGTCCACAAAAAGCTTTCTTGTGGTTAATTAGTTGTTCTACTCGGCTGAGTTCCTGAATTATGTATATGCACTGAGAGGAATTTTTCGAATCTGTGTGTAGACTGCCAATAAATGGCATTTTCCTCATTATATAATGCAGTAGCAGAGGCCAAGGGTGCAATATGCAGTACTTTATTTTCGTAGAAGAAGCACTGTGTAAACACTGCAGGCTCGTATTTTCCAATACAGTGTTTAAACCCAACACAAAGCACATGAGCTCCTGCATTTCTTAATCATTTCAGCTGAATTTCTGGTCATGGTTTTTCCACATGTTGTTCAGGTAAACAAAATGAACCATCACACCGTTTTCATCCTCACACTTTTATCCCTCGAAGACGTTTAATTCAGTCGGCATGAAGTGTGAGCGGAGCTGAGCAGCTGGTCTGTAGGCTTGTGATAATCTTACATATTGAGTGTTGGCTCACTTTTAATTTTTTTTTTTTTTTCCAAACTCATCTAGTAGAGAGTAATAGGGCTGGACGATATGCAAGGACTTGGGAAAAGCACTTAGGCAGTTAATTTTCCAATAACAGCTTATTCCGAAGTGGTTTATTGCTCTTTCTCACTTTCTCATGACTATTGCAAAGCAGTGGCACTGGAGACTCCTTCCATAAATATCATAAACCAAACCAAATAAACCAAATAAAGTATTAGAACAAGCACATTAATATAAACCTGCACTGTTGTCCAAACAATAAAATTAAAGAAAATTAATCAACACCTGCTGACCAATCAGAATCGAGAATTCACCAGCGCTGTGGTATAGGATATATTAATATTACAACATACAGTAAAAAGTTTTTATCCCCCATGGTTTCAAGGTGAAAAAAAGGAACTGGGTATGAAGGATATAAAGGCAGATTGGGATCATATCACATCATCATCATGTTTAATTCATATTTTTAAAAAATGCACTAAAAGAAAAACATTGATTAGTTACGTTTTCTGCAAGTAGATTGCCCTTCTTGAGTAAAACCTTACTACACAAGAAAAACACAATTGTGCATCTATTTTTATTTATTTATTTTTTTTTAGAGTTTAAAAGTAACTTGTCAGTCCTGCCTACGCCTTTGCATGAAAAACAGAGCAAGCACTGCTCCGCTAGGCAGCCTCCTGTCAGAAAAATGCACATCACTGAGCAGGTTTTATAAAAAGCAGGCACTTGGCCCTGATGCGAGTGGGTGTCTCTCGGCTTCTGCCCTTGTATGTTAATGTGTTGCTGGTATTTTTTGTGTTTTTGTGTGCTAACCGTGGATGACACCGTGTCATCAATGTGCCATGATTTGAAGCCTCTCGGTCATGTTTAGGAGTGCAATAATGAAGACAGAACGCACAGAGCTCTCAGGAGGCACTTTCACTACATAATTAGTTTTGTTTCGAAGCACTTTGCATGAATTAGCATTATGGTGGATGTTAAAGGAGGGTGAGTTTAATATGCCCCCTGAGTGCAAGTGCCTCAGGCAGAGTTATGTCAGATAGATGATGCAATAGTAAAGAGTATGGGTGGGAGTGCCGAGTTAACATGAGCTTAACTCCCAATAGGAGTGAATGTAGAAGAGAAAACAGTGAGAGCTGGAGAGTTGCATTTATCATAAATTTAAAATATTACCTGTATTTGAGGATGAATATCACAACTTTCACAATATCTAATCCATATGTATATATTGAGTAATGTATTGGCTGAATATATATATATGTAAGTATACATACACACACACACACACACACACACACACACACACACATATATACATGAGTGTATGTGTATGTCTGTGTGTGTCTCTCTCTCTCTCTCTATATATATATATCTATCTATCTATATATATATATATATATATATATATATATATATATATATGTGTGTATATATATATATATATATATATATATATATATATATATATATATATATATGTATGTATATATATATATATGTATACATACATACACCTTTCTATTTGCATCTTGCATCTGGTTATTACTGACTTGCTGACTGACCTACTTCTTGATTTAAATAACTACTGACATAATTAATTACTGACTTACTGTACTTACTGACTGAATAATTTATTTACTGATTTATTGCCTTACTAAACTGCCCTCTTGCTGACTGGTGTAATTATTGATTTACCAACTGACTTACTCGATGTCTGGGTTACTGACTTCATTAGTAACTTACTGAATTACTGACTTGATGACTGACTTCCTGACAGGCGTACTGAGTGAACTAGTTATTGACTGACTTAACTACTGACTTACTGACTAACATATACAGTTGCTGACTTAACTACAGTCTTAATTACTAATTTACTGATGTAGTTAGTAACTTACTGAATTACTGACTTGATGACTGACTTCCTGACAGTCTTTAATGACAGATTTACTTAATTACTGTCTTGCTGATTGAAATTTATTGACTGACTTACCAACTTATGGACTGATATCCTGATTAACTTACCAACTTTACTGTCTGACGTACTTACTGAACTACTGACTGAGTGAACTAGTTGTTGACTTACTGACATTCAGCCACTAACTTAAATATGGTCTTAACTACTAATCTACTGACATAATTACTGACTTGACTGACTTACTGACAGGTTTACCTACTGACAGACTGACTAGCTTAATTACTTATTGATACAAGTCATGACTTACTGACATTCTGACTTAATTACTTACAGTTAATGACTCACTTAATGACTTAATTACACTTAATGACTTACAGTTTGACTTATTGACTGGATGCTCTAGTTACAGACGTAATTACTTACTGACCTAATTACCGACTTGCCGACTCATTTAATCATTTACTGACTTGATGACTGACTTAAATATTTACTGACTGAATTATTGACTTACTTATTGTTTTAATTACTGACATACCAATAGACTTACCAACCGACTGACTTATTCATTTACAGACTCAATGACTGACTTACTGTTTGATGGAAATACATACTGACATAATTACTGGATTTATTATCGGATTAATTACTAAGGTACTGTCTGACTTCATGGACTTTACTCATAAACTGACTTAATTAGTAACTTGAATTGCTGAATTACTGATTGACTTACTGACAATTACTGACTTACTGACAGATGTAAGGATTTACTTATTGACTCGCTTTGTTTATATTCAGCAGTTAAGTGATACAAATGTAAAGGTCTGTAACAGAAAACATGCTTGTGATGTATGATGTTAAAGGAAAATTAACTTGCATTTGCGTCTGTTTAGTTAAAATGATAAAATGCCATAAAACTGTATTGTTCCTAAGCTTTTGTTATTGTACAACAGTGTGTACGGTATTAAAATCATCACATTATAGTTGGTTGGTTACTTTAAGTACCCTGTAATGACCATTTTTTATTGTACTTTTCATAGCAATTGGAAAGGTTTTGTGGATTGTCATGTGACCGTGACGGTATATTTGGAAATACAGTAAGTTAACGGGAGAAAGTTAGGGCTTTCCATGCAGGAGGAATTGTGAGACAGTGGCCTGTTTCCTGTTGTGTTCTGGCTCTTGAGAGCTGATACGGTGCAGTCAGCAATTTCAACTCGGTTTCTGCATTAACACACACATTCTCTCACACACATACACGCACACCACCAGTTCTTCTGTCTGAGAGAAACACTCTGCCTTCTGCAGATCATCACATTGAGCTGTCCCAAAGCAGTAATGTTGGATGACGCGCAGTGACTTCCTCTGGAATGTTCTGAGAAAACTGCACATTAAACATCACTCAGTAATCTCAACACTGAGCTGGCTGGGTTTTTTTTTTTAGCACATCCAATAAAACCTGCAACACCTACATTTAGTATTTACTATAATGGTTTGTCATAAAGGATTTTCCCTTATTACTTAATGGGATTTAAAGGAGAAATCTAGCCTAATATTTATAAAAAAGAATTTCAACACCTTTTTCTGTACTGAGAAAAAGATGGAAATATTGTTTACTTGAAGCTCACTTATAATGGAAGTCTAAGGGCAGTTGTTGAATTCTGTCGATAAATTTGATTAAAACAATTTAACAAAAGAATGTTATACTTAAAAAATTGGGAATGGACATTTTAACCATTTTTTCTGTTTCAATGTCCAGAATTTTAATGCTTCAAACTCCTAGAAGCTGCTAGAAAGTAATAATCGCTGACCCAGTGGTGGACAAATTATAAATGCATTAGCTAACCGACTAAGCAAGTAAAAGCTCTAGTGTCCCATGGTTCGGTTGCCTGCAAATCTAATTAACTAGGCTAAAACATGATGGCTAATGTGATGTGATATTGTAGCTAGTTAAAGGTGCATTAGGTAAGATTTCTCAAAATTTGTCAAAAGTAATTGAACCTGAATAAGATTTGAATGATTCTTTGAGCCTGACCCCCTTTTTTCACCCATGATAGTTCAAAAGTGGTGGTTCAAACAGAATTAGCATGCTAACTAGAGTTAGCATTAGCAAGTATTTTCTTGACATCACTTATGTCAAGCGCAATATATAACACTATAAACATGCAAAATCCGGCTCATAATGATTTATGGAATGGTCACAAGTGCAGTCTCTGTCCTTTTTTCTTCGTATTAAGCTCTTATGAGCGCTATGCTGCGGTATTAGCATGTTAGCATGTGAGGGAGAGTCTTTAAAATGGCTGACAGGATAGCTGTGCAAACACAAACATGCATTCTGGACCATAACACAGTTTTTAAAAGGGGCTTTCTCAGCCACGTAATAGTTTTATCCTTATTTAAATCACTTTCTACATGTTTTTCCAGGTTATTCATATTATTAGTAAGAAAAAAAATAGACTATTGAAGCTTTAAGTGCATTAATACAAAAAGTAGTGATTGACTTTATGATTATTATCCTCTTCTAACAAAGTTTCTACTGTAGCACATCGTGTTTGCACCCCGGACAAAAAGTCAGCAAGTCGTTGACCAACGTTTCGGCTATGATCTGTGGAGTTCTGTCGTAGGTGGCTTGGTTTTGTCACTGTTTCCACCAGATTTTTTTTAGTCAGAGCTTTTAAAATTTAGTATTCAAGAAATTCTTGAATACACAACCCCTGGTTTCCACATCCTTGCATGTTCCTGCTTCTGAAAAGATCATTTAGCATCAATAATTAATCCACAAAGTATAAAACATTGCATAAGCCCGATTGCGCCCCTGACGATGTGTGTAGTGCAGCAGGTGTTGGGATTTGATTGCTTATTCCGGGTGCCTGGGCTACTGATATGTCCACCCCTGTGAATTTAATGCCTCAGATTATTATTCAATCAGCAATATGGCAATATGATTGCAATCTGTCTTTTAGCAAAGTCAACTGTAACTACAAGTTTAAATGCAAGTGGATATAACTGAGGTCTAAGGTTTTATAACCCTGAATCATGTTCATTAATGATGAATTCACTTCTAAAAACAGGTGCATGTGTCGTCACTGCCAAAAATGTTTCTGTGCGGTGACTCTGCTCTACAGTTGTGAAGCTGAGAACTGAGGTTCTGCCCTTGTGTGCCTCCTTAAACTCCAGCCTTGTTTGGCCCCGTCTTTGGATATCCATTTTTAATTAACCAAGACACAATCTCTGGCAGTGAGACAAAAGCTGGATTAGACGTCCAGTATGGTGTTTCACACATAGCCGGTGATTCTGGTCTCTGAACACAATGACTGCACTGTGGATAAAGATAGACTTCTGCTGCAGCCTCTTATTTCATCTAACTATCGAGCTCATACCTGTAATGAGGTGTGTGTGTTTGTGTGAGTGTGTCCTGTGTTAAATGCAGCCTGTCCTGCTGAAAATTGATCCCTCCTCAGTAATAATTGAGAGATTTTCCATTTACCCAGTTCTTTACTATGAGCACAAAGGGCCTGTAAACAGAACCACAGTGTTTCTCTGGAGCTGATGGACTGTGAAGCTGGAATAGAAGAAAAGCAGCAGTATGAAACATTGCTGTCTTTTCTGGTTGTATTCACGTCATGTCTCTTGTTGACATATGGATCAGCTTTATCGCTATTTCCTGTTGTGTTGATGTAAATGCAGAGCAGTAGATGGTGATTATGAGATTTGTAATGGGTTGTTACAGTGTCATGGTTTCATGGTCAATCATGGTATATCAGATGGTTACATCACAGCTGACTTTTTTCAAAATACTGATTACCATGCATTTCCATCTGCCTGCTGGAGATTTTTTTTTTTTTTTTTCTTACCTGATTAAGTTCCTTAATCCAATGGTTCTCATCTATTTTGTGCCTGGCTGCAACTTCGCAAAATGTAGGCTGGATTTCACAACGCTCTCCCTCTGGACTCGCCCTAAATCACACTTCAGCAACCTCCATTTCTCGCTACATGGATGCGACTGCACTGAAACAATTTAACTGTGTTTAATCCACTACTGATGTAAACAAGTTGCATTGCTACCTCAGCGGCAGCTCTGAGCATGTTCCTATCATACTATCAAACACACAGAAGAACTCAGCATTGCTGACTAGAACTAAACCAAACAACTATGATTTTGGCTAAGCAGCTCTGCACACTGCCATGCTAGCATGCTAGTACACACTTCCTCACAGCTTCTCTCTCTTTCAGCTAATAATGACAATGTGATAAATACAGACAGTGACTGACAGTGTTTTTTCAATCACAACCTCACAAAACGCACTTCCAGCATGCAGTTGATGCTAGCCAGTAAAGAACTTCACTTTAGATGCCAAACATATCTTAGCTAATTGTCTTGTGGTGAGAGGGAAAGTTGTGTAAGGTTCATTTGTTTCGGCTAAGTGGGATGTGAAGCGATTACGGTAACTCAGCCCTCTGGTTAGAGTACTGCTACTGACTGTGCTAAAGGAAAGCGTCCATTCAGTCAATCAAAATGCCTTTTATTTCCAAGTCTAATTAATGTTTAGCGTCACTGGTGAGTCTTAACATGCTTATTCTCACAACACAGCCAACGACTGCACGCTTGAAGCTGTCTTTAACTCAGATATGCAGATCGGGTAGTGACTTGTTCATTACATGAAGCAGGTGAACAGCAGAAACAGCATCTCTTTATAACTGCTATATGTTTATTATTACAATTACATTATGAATGTGGATATGTTTTTGTGCTTCATCTTAAAAAATGGAAATGGAGTAACTTTTTGGGGGTAATTTTTTTGCTTATTTTACTATACCAAAACCCGAGAGTAATTTTTTTTAATATATAATTAGATAGTAAATTAGATAGATAGTAGATATAAATAGTAATTTTTTTGGCCAACAAGTGCTACTGTTACTATGAATACTAATAAGTTTAAATTATGGATCATATTTATAAAGCTCAACCCACGACAAATATAATACAGGGCGCACCCACACACAAAGCACAATAAGATGAAGACGTCAGTGACCTGCTACCTGTTTTTTTTTTCCACAAATGAGAGCACAATGCAGTTTGAACAGCATGGTGTATATCATGGCCTGTTTAATGGCTGACCCACAGCATCAGCAGTCTTGTTTCGCAAGCCAAGCTGTACGTGCTGTCCTGTAACCTTTAATCCCGCTCTACCTGTCAACCAAATTATTATACTGCTCACACACGTGCACACACACACACACTCACACACCACCTTTGCACCGAGGAGAAATGTACTCACTGATAATGTGGCCCATTTTCAACAGAAACTGCTTGATAGTAAAGAGGGAATGTGTGAATTTAGCATTTTTGTTTTTACAAAGAGAATAATTATTTCTTTACCAAGCATCATTTTATATAGTATATTCTGTCTGTGTACATGACGGTCAAAAAAGGTGTCTAGAGCTCTGTTTAGCAGGGTAGGTTTGTCCTGATTTGTCAGCAGAAAGAACTGAAAAATATTCAAAAAATTCAATATTGATTTTTTTCTATTTAATTCCAGTTGCACATTCGAAACTTTTAAGCTACGCTGTCTTTCTGAGACATTACGTGTCTTGATGCATGATCAATAATCTCACCTTTCGAGATATTTTAAGCAGCCAACAAAATGTACAATGAAATCTGTAGAAAGAAGAGTATTGGCTTTGAGGTGTGGGAGGTCACGCCTGCCCTTTCTAGTGCTGCTGACAAGCAAAGGAAATGGCTTCCTGCTGTGAGCCTATAAACTGTCAGCCATACATGATTTAAGGCATCAGCAAACTTCCTCTGGATGCAGTTTTGAGTTTTGATGGCTTCCACGAAAAATATGACATAATTGTTGAACATTGTACAGAAGCTTTGCTCACTGTGTTACAAATGAGGCATGCCCAATCAGATTCATTCCATGATGGATGGCTTTGAGAGGTAGCAATGAATCATCTTGTACTCATGGAAATTGTTGTGAAATTTTAATAGTGCCATCTGCAGTACTAGAGACAGTGTGCAAGCTTGTAAGCTCGCAAATGTGGTTCTGTCTTCGCGTCACTCTAACAAACGTCATCTCGGCAACAAATATGCTGAAGCACAATGTGAGTTGTAATGAAATGGCTCAGTGGGTAAACCTTTGTGCCGCTGATCAAAAGTTGCAAGCTCAAATCCCACTGTTAACAGCTACCACTGTTAGACCACCTACAGTTGCTCGGTGACAAAACTGCTTTGCAACAGTGCTGCTGGGATTTGATGCCGTGGCTCTGCACTCAAGTTCACTCAAATTCAACTGCGATGTAGTTTATAGTTTATGCTAACCTTTTTAAATCGCATTAAATCAGATGAGCAAAGATGTGACTCGCTAGTTGGAATGAAGGAACTGTTGCATATGCATGTCTCAATATCCAATATATAGAACATCAAACTTGTTTTTGTCCACCGTAGCTCTGGAATTGGTCATCATGGCACCGTAGCTTTCAGATGAGGTTGAACTTGGCGTTAGTTTTCTCAAGACAACAGAATCTTATTCAGCCATCTTCTCCAAAGGACTAGCAAAACCAGAACTTTTTTTTTTGCTAGATTTAGAAACATGCAGAACGGACTAGCTGTCTGAATGATCAGGTTCTCAAACCTGTCTTGATGACATCAACTTCAACTTCGCAGGAGAAGCATTTATTATTTGTACAGCTTCGCAGTTAGTGAAGCGCAAAAAACAAACAAGGAGCTTAACCTTTAACTGCTTAGTTGTAGCCTTTTCTCTATGGACAGAAGTGTCAATCAAATAAGCAAATGAGACAACAGAAATGTAAACTGTTTCGTGCTGCAATAAAACTGAAACCTTTCAGACAAAGCTTGATTAAAAAGTGAAAGCATGTTTATTCAACACTCCTTCTGCATTAGGAACAGTTGTGATAAAAGCAGTTGTGTATCTGGATGGTGGTTGATTAAAGCTCTCGTGCTGCTGCTGCTGCTGGTGGTGGTATGTGAGTCAGCTGATATTTTCTGCCCTCTACTCCACCTTTCTGCCCTTTATGTAACCATGTCTCTGTATCTGTGCACATGCTAGGATGTAGATATGCTTTCCTCTGTTATCATGTGCTGTCACATTTCTGTGTGTGTGTGCGTGTGTGTGTGTTTCCATTATAATTATGATGTGCCAAAAAGGGACATGTGTGTTGTGTGTAGGTCCAAAAGATCCTCCTGGTTTTCACGACACAATAACGTGGCTTTTGAATTTAATCAGTTTTCCTTTGTGTACCAATGGCCTCCATGCACAAATTACTGGAGCTCGCTTTATTGCATATGTGTACTTTTTTTTTTTTTTTTTTTTTTTTAAATCTTTTCTCTCCCCTTGTTTGCTCTTCATTACGACTGGAAGTGTTAGGGTGTGTGTGTGTGTGTGTGTTTATATTTCTTTAACTGTTATGTCATATGATCCCTCAGGGCCTAAAGGAAGCAGATTTGTGGGGGTGTATTTGTGTAAATGGTTAATTCATATATCTTATTTGTATGTGTAGTGGTCAGAACAGGTTTTGTGATGCAGCTCGTATGCAGTACTTCAGTGTTTATTCTTAGTTATTGCAGGAAACGAGCTGCTTTTCACTGTACAGCTATACTCAGGAGCTCACTGACTGCTAAAGAAACCACTAGATAATTGCAGTAATTACAGGTGGAAGCAGCAGATTATCCTGAGCTGAGATTGTCCCAGGTTTCTTGTTTCAGCAACTAACGTACCTCCTTATCTGAAAACAGCAAACTGCATAACTCATTAGATCCCACTGCTAACATTTTAATTCTAATATAAACTAATAAAGAGAACCACTGACTCCAGTGTTTGGAGATGCTCGGAAAGAACTGTAACACATAATACAGTCTCAGTTTCCCACAGAAATTACTCTGGTTGTAAAATATTTTCCCTGTACTTTAATCATCGTCATTATTAATTCATCTCTACTTTCAAACTTAAGCTAAGACAAAACTGGACTTTTTTCATTTCCAGCACACTATGTATACTATATACTGTATACCCCGAGCTAGCAGGAAGGCTACAATAACTCAAATAACCACTCTTCACAACCGTGGTGAGCAGAAAAGCATCTCAGAACACACAACACATTGAACCTTGAGATGGATGGGCTACAACAACAAAAGACCACACTGAATCTGAGGAATCTGAGGCTACAGTGGATACATTAACCGATGTGGTCTTGTGTTGTTGTAGCCCATCCTGTGCATTTTGACATGCTTTTCTGCATATCAGTGTTGTAAAGAGTGGTTATTTGAGTTACCGTAGCCTTCCTGTAAAGCTCAAACCGGTGTGTCAATTCTCCTCTGACCTCTCTTATGAATGAGGCGTTTCTGCCCACAGAACTGCTGTATTTTTGTTTGAACAACCATGCCATGTTCAGAGTCACTGAGATCACATTATTCCCCATTCTGGTGTTTGATGTAAACATTTCCTCAAGCTCTTGACCTGTATCTGCACGATTTTATCCATTACACTACTGATTGGATAATTGCATGAATATATATAGGTCTTGCTAATAAAGTAGACCTGATGGTGTGCTTTAACACCTGTAGGTTATAGTTTCCTATCCTTCCGGCGCTAAACTGATTTGAAAGTGAGTGAGAAAGTGTGATGTAGTGTCGATATGTAGTATTGTGATGTGAGCATTTTTCCAAGCACAGACTCGTTGTCAGGTTAGGGTTAACAAGTCAGGTGCTGTTGTTCAGATACTCTTCATGGCTGATGAATGAGTGTGAAATAGTGTGAAATAGCACAGCTGATCTCTCATCAGAGCCTCACTGCGTCTAACACAACAAATTTAACTCAAATTATTCCTCATAATGAGGGACAGATGAGAGGGAAATGTTTGGGAGAGCTTGATTTAGAGCAGTATTTTACAATTTAACGCAGAGTGTCCGTCCACCAGAGGCTGTTTGTATTGCAGTACATTCTGATTACTGTTAAAAGATCAGGAAACTCAAGTGATTAGTTTGGAATGTGTAAACACTATTTTGTTTGTAGCTATTTTTATAGGAATTCATGTCTGGCTGGTTGTGATTACCACAGACAAGTATTTCAGCATGCTTCCTTACACTGAAAAAAGGAGAAAAAACTGTTTCGCTCCAAATTTACTCATAATGGAAGTCTAATGTGAGTTTTTAACTTATTAATAAACTTTAAAAATGTGCAACTATGTAATGCAAGTTTTTTAAAAATCTTATATAGTAAGTCAAAATAACAAGATATTAAGTTAAAATTATGACTTAGTATCTCATATTTTGACTGACTGACCTGATGTGGTCTTCTGCTGTTGTAACATGTTTAAAGGTTTGATGTTTTGTGCATGCTGAGATGCGTTTCTTCTCACCACGGGTGTAAAGAGCGATTATTTGAGTTACTATATCCTTCATGGCAGCTTGAACCAATCTGGCCATTTTCCTCTGACCTCTCATATCACCAAGGTGTTTAAACCCACAGAACTGTCGCTCACTCAGTGTTTTTTATTTTTCTCACCATTCTGCGTAAACTCTAGAGACTGTTGTGTGTGAAAATCAGGAGATCAGCTAAACGACTCTAAACGAGTCATTCCATTTCTGAAACGATGTATCACACAAGTTTACAAATACCCTTGACTGACAAGTTTGTGATTTATAAAACGGAGTTGCGAGTTTATCCAGTTTTTTTCCGTTTATTTCTTCATATATCTTTGAATTCCTTGTCTGTTGAAATCACACATACACTGCACATGTGGTGGACAGAGATTAGGCCAAAAACATTCCTTTAATCCTAAATATTCCTTTAATGATCTTCATGCAAAGAGAAGGAATACATTCTGGTATGTGGCTCACACTTTGCACACAATTATTCCACCTAGTCATTAACTGAAGTGTGTGTGTGTGTGTGTGTGTGTGTGTGTGTGTGTATTTCCCTGCAGTGGGAGTGTATGTGGACCCTCATCCTCTTTGGGACTTTCACTCTGCTGCTGTTCTGGTTTTACTTCTGGTGGGAAGCAAGCAATGACTACAGTGAATTTAACTGGTGAGTTTCAATTCAATTCACTTTTATTTGTGTAGCGCTGTGTAGACATTGTCACAATGGAACTAAATATAAATCTCCATCCAGATTTCTGTAGAGCTGCTTTGTCAGTGGCATTAAGTCATACTGCATTGTCATACTGTCGTGCTGCATTGTATTGTGGACGTGTTAGTTATGCTCTGTGTCTGAATGCTGTTTGTTGTGACTCTTGTGCTGCCTTTATGTAACCCAATTTTTAGTTTCAATATGACTACCCTGGGTAAATAAAGGTAAAATCAGAATACGATATATTATATACAATACTGTGATTGAGTTGCACTAAATAACAAGAATTAAATTAAGTTTAGAGATTTTGATGTTTTTTTTTTTTTTTTTTTTAAGTACAGCTTAACTAATCAATCACTTAAAAGTTTACCATCTGATTAAAACCTTATTTACTTAATAGTGCACATTTTTTTTGGCCTTTTTTTTTAGTGTCCACAATAGATGGTCGATGAATGTACCACACACAGTACAGAGTACCCATAATGCACTCTGGCATTTGTAGGGAATAGAGAGTAGAGAGTAGCACACAAATTTTGGCTGCCGTGATTTATTCACCAGATTGAAAAATTACAGCAATCAATAACATTAAAATTGTAATTTAAATATAATTTTCATAACTCTAAGGAGCAACAGGAATAAGTTAATCTCAAAATCAAAATAAAATGGTTTAAATGCAATTTTTTATGGACATATAATATATATTATAAATATTATATATATATATTATCGGTATATCGTCGTTTAATTTTATGCAACTTTTAATTAATAAATAAAATTTATTTAAGTTAAGATTCATCTTCACTGGTGTAACATGGTATGTGGGGGGGTAATTTTATTTTATTTCCTTTGCCTAGCCTACTGTCTTTCTTTTACCTGTAAACAGAAAAATACATCATCACTATACTATAAATATAGTATATTATATTAATTAATATATTAATTAATCTCTACTACAGCAACACTAACTTGAATTAAAAGTAGGTCTTTTGGGGTAAAAAAAAAAAAAAAAAAGCTAATTTCCATTAAATACAGATATTACATAGACTCTGTACAAATATATGAACACTCCATTGAAGATTTCATGAGAAATAATGTATTTTGTGATATAAAATAGCTTTAAAAAAGCTTAGCAGTACAGCCTGTTTTCAGTTCTTGCTTTCTTTCACTGCTTCATATCCTGTGGTCCTCCCCTTTGGTCTCCGTCTTTATCTGTGTCTCTCAGCAGTGTAAAACCTTTCTTATGAGACTGTATCTTGAAGGGCGTCGTGTTTCAGGGTGTCCTCGTGTTAATGCCTGTGAATAAACTGACAAAGTGAGAGATTATAATTAAACAGACTTGGCTGAGATATGACCTCCTCCTGGCTCAGGGACATGTGAGGCCTGATCTCAGATCAGCTTCATCCTGCCGAGTCTAGAAATTAATGCCAGTATTGAAGTGATATTGAATGCATTGCTTTATATTCCTATGTTCTCTTTAGTTTTGGCTCGATTTAAAAGAAGCTCCATAAGCTGAGATTCTTCTTCAGAGTAAATATTATGTTTGATGAGTCTAATAACACTGTGAAATTAGAGTTACATTATTCCCAGTTGTTACAGAAGTGTTATAATGAATACAGTGTGTTCACGTCATGTCAGAATTACGTAAAATACAAGATGAGTCATTTCTTTGGAAACACACACCAAAATATACAGTATACACTAACAAATCTCACTGCAATTCATGTTTTTTTATATTCTTTGCAAGGCATCAAAGAACGAAAAAGCACAATAGGTCATTTGAACTAAAGAAAGAAAATGACCCGTTCTTATTTGTAACCATATTTTCATCCAGATAATGCCAGTTCCCACACACTAGCTAGTTCTCTGGGAGGGCCAAAGCTAAAGGGTTATTACTCTGAGGCAATCATTTCAAACAGATGCTCATGCAGTGTTACTAGGCAGCTGAGTGAGGAGGCCTAAAAGCAAGGGTCACATTGTAGAAACGTGTCATAGTTATTATATATCATAATGCCAAAAGTGTACATGAATAGCTAATTACTAATCTCTGTTTTTATGCTAACATTCCTTTCATTCATAAACTGACTCCAGTTAGACGACGTGTCAAACTCAAGGCCTGCAGGCCAAATACAGCCAGTGCGAACTTGCAACAGTAACACTGAAACAGTCTGTAATGCTTCTCAGCATTTTCACCAGCCAGTAATAACTAGTATTCACAGCAGGCTTGTATCGTAGCGACCACCTGCATTTGTCATAGTATTGTACAGTGCATACGGGCTCGCAGCACACAGTGCTGTAACACCGGTTAAAATACACACCTACCTGCTGTGCAAGTCAAACTTGTGTCTGAAAATTTTTCAGAAATACGTCAGGTGTTTTGGACTTTAATGCAATTCAGTGACTGTCTCCAGAATCAGAATCACTTTATAGATAGATAGATAGAAAGATAGGTAGGTAGGTAGGTAGGTGGGTAGGTAGGTAGATCACCTATTACAGCAGCAGCACAGACAGTTAGAAGTATACTAAGAGTGATTTAATAATTAATATATATATATATATATATATATATATATATATATATATATATATATATATATATATATATATATATATATATATATATACATACATACACACACACACACACACAAAAGTCCTGGGCAAAAAAAAAAAAAGGCCAAAATGGCTCTAATGGAGGTTTTGTGTCTAGAAAATGTGTTAAAAAGCCATTGCTGTCTCAGAAAAACATTGAAGGCAGAATGAGGTTTTTGGCAGAATATGCAAAGTTTGATTCAGAGTGGTTCAGCAGAGTCGTGTAGAGTGATGAATCATGACTTGAGTTGCATGGTGAAGCTCCAGAGAGGTGTCTTTGAAGATCTGGTGAGAAATACAATAGTGAATGCATGTCTACCACAGTTATGCATGGAGGAAGAGGTGTCATGGTGTGGGGAGCCTTTTCAGCTGCTGGAGCTGGTGAGCTGCTTCACTGGGAAAAGTCAATTAATGCTTTGGAATACAGGAGAATACTGCAGAAAGGCTTGTTTTCTAAAGAGGAACTCTCAGACGTTATTTTTCAGCAAGACAATGCTCCTGTCCACACTGCGAACACCACCAAAAAGTGGCTTGAGAACGAGTCCATCAGGCTCATGCTTCAGATTTGAACCCTATAGAGAATATTTGTTCTCACATTGAACACAATCTAACCAGGAAACATTGTTCAAATACTCATCAACTGTTTGGAGCCAACACTGACTGTCTGCAAGTTTATCCACAAGGCTTAAACATTTAAAGAAATCGAAGGGAAAAGCTATCCCATTCTAAGTTAGATAATCTATTTATTTAATTCTTGCTAATTTCCTGACCAGTGATTTGTTGTTAAGACCATTAAAAGCTTAACATTTTGCCATTTTGGGCCTGGCCCATTTTTTTTTTAGCCAGGAATGTGTGTGTGTGTTTTTATATATATATAAAATATATATATATATATGCACATAAATTATTATTCAGTTCAACTATTGTCCAATGAACTTGTCCTAAGACTGGCTCAGTGCAAAATAGTGTTCCAGCACAGTGATGAGCTGTTGTACAGTATGATTGCTGTTGGTACGAACAACCTCCTGTACAGCTCCTTTCTGCAGGAGCTGAATGAGTCTTTACTAACTGGCCCTGCCTTATTCACCAAATATACAAGTACACAAGAATCTAACATGGCAGATGTGCAATAGTTATGTAAGCATATAGACCAACAAAAAGTGCAGACACAATTACTGTACAATAATCACAAAACAAAACAACACATACAGTATACACAGTACATACAGCACAGTAAATACAATACAGAAACCTCAATCACAGTGTCTGGTGAAGGCAGGGTCAGTTCTGCTTATTTACTGTGAAAAGCTTGTTGTACAGACCTAGAAATACACTATATGGCCAAAAGTTTGTGGGCACCTGACCATCCCTCCCATATGTGGTTCTTCCCCAAACTGTTGACACAAAGTTGGAAGCACACAATTTTGCACAGTAATGTGTTTTTCTTAAATCTCTTTCTTAAGATTATACAATTTTGACATTTGGAAAACCTATTTAAAAAACTTTTAATAAGTATAATGAATGTTTTCATCTAATAGTGCATAGAGTTGAATAATTTCTGTTGGCTCTTCTGTTTCCTAGAAATGTTCTTTACGATTTAATAAAATAGAAAATAATAGAAAATATTAAAGAATGAATAGCTTTAGTTTATGGCCCTTCAGGGGCTCAAAAATGTAGATGTGGCCCTGGCAGAATTTAGCTTTGACACTCCAGAGTTATATTTGACAGCTTAAGTTACTGGTAGATTTCTGAATTATGTTACATGATAGTTAATAAATATGATCATGCTTATAGTATGTTATTAATGAGTAATTTCACACAATACAACTTGAACTAACGTAATGTAGTTATTTATAGCCAACTAAGGAGCTTGTAGCCTAACCAATCAGCTAACCGTACTGCAACTAGCTATCCGATTCCACTAGCAACATTATGTAAAATGCAAACCACTGTGGTTTTTTTAATATGCTCTTAAGTCTATGGACAAACCTGAAGTGTCCTCCTCTGCTGCACTGAGGTCAATTGAGGACTAGTCATCAATGCTAATTGGGTAGTCTTGGATTTTCCTCATCATAGACTATGTTCTAGCACCACATTATCAGGATGTCAGTGTTTCCAAATTGAATTTGACAACTGAGAGCTAAAAAACAAACACCTTCCAAAACTACCAAGGTCCAGACCTTGCTATCCTCATAGCTAGTTACAGCCATGCTAACTACCATGTGTTCTCAACAAACACCCACAAATGGCTTTGATTGACAGCAGAGAGATAAAGACAATCCAGGGTGGAGGGTTAGAAAGTGTGCTTAAGATAACAACTTTGCTACTTTTTAGCACTCAGTTCTCAGAAACCTAAACATACAACACCTCCACTCTTATGTAGATATGAAATAAGTAAGATCATACTTCATATTCAAATGTTCCAATATAGACACCAATCTGCTTTGTGTTGTTCTTCAGGATTGACATTATTTTCTGATATTGGGATACGTATGAAAGATGACTTTTTTTGGTATCTCAGGAGTAGCATGTGTAAATAATCAGCTATGAATCATGCTACCAGCACCATCTTCGTGTTTTAATTCTTTACCGCTGGTATGGGTTCTTGTGGCTGTACTATCTAATACTTTTAATCGATCAATATTTAGAAAAATTTAAAATGGCACATTTTTCATGCTAGAGGTTAAAAGATATCGCTACACCAAAGCATCATGTGTTCGAAAACAGGATCAGCATTTAGTTTGATTTTCAGACATAACTGTTACTCACTGTTAAATATAATAAATGTGTTTACAGTTATAATATTTTCTTTTTTTTAGATTTTCTTTAAAGCTTCTTTTGTTCTGATGACTGGGTGTGGTTGAAATCAGATCTCCTGCATCCATGAACCAGATAATTAAAAATATTAAGCATCTCAGTAGCATTAGGAGTTTGTCAAAGCTATATTTTGTTCATCTGGGAAAATCAATTTTGTTGTCTTTAAGTTGCCATAAAGCTTTAAGGTCCATTTGGATTTTAAGGAGCTGAGATTACACCTGCAATAGCTCCTGAAAGTGCTGTAATAAAGCGATGATGGATTCCTGGATGTCTTTATGAATAATTCTTTAGCACTGGCCTGTGTAGTGTATATTATATGAGTCACGAGGAACCTGTCCACTCACTTTCAGCAGTTCTAGTGTGTGTAATCATGACTCACTGTTTCAGTTCCCAGCATAGTGTATAATGATGAACCATGTTTCTCTCTCTCTCTCTCCCTCTCCCCTCTGTTCTTCCAGGTATTTATATAACCGGTCAGGCGAGTGGAGTGATGGAACTGTTCCCATACTGGCCACAACAGCTGCAGGCTTCACCTATATTGCATTTTTAATGGTGAGCTGTCACACTGCCTGGTATTCATACCTGCAAGGCACTGATCCTGCTCCACGGCTCAGGAAGGTGGAGCTCCTCTTCTCTCAGACAAACCGAACATCCGTGTCTGACTATCTCTCTGACACATATCCAGAAGTTTTAAAAAAAAATCTACACCTTCTTTTGATGTCAGAATATGTTTAACCTTAAGTTCCTAAAAATTCTTGTTTTTGTATATATTCTGTACATTCAATTTTACACTAAATGCGTGATATTTTTTCAGTGAAAAACTCAGTTATAAATCTAATTCACTTTTGGCATATATACGAACTGTGTAGCTAGTCAGTAGCCGTAAACAAACAAAAAAAAACAAACAAAAAAAAACAAATGAGTCTTCAGACATTTACACAGGTTTGCTGAAGGACGTTATAGGACGCAAAAAATTGCCGCGTTTGTATCTGTACTCCCCAGGCTGATGACACATTTCCCCTTAGCCTCCTTTTCTCCTTAGATTATTGCTAGCACCACTCACTTAGCTGGTGTCCTGTATTACACACAACTGCATTTAACAGTATGTCAGAATAGTTCTGAGTGGTGCAACTGGAAAGTATTCACCCTGTCGTCAAGAGACCACGAGTTTGTGTAGGCAGGATGGCATACTCTCTCTACCCTGTCAATCACAGAGACACGAGGCAATCACAGGCCTCTGTGAGCACATGTATGCAGAAGAGGGTAGATAGCACTTTCCTCCGAGTGTGTTTCAGGCAGCTGCTCAAAATGATATAGTTGATTCATCCAGAGGAATTAACAGATGACTAAACTGGAGAGAAAATGACAAAAAATAAGAGAGACTAGTGTATAAATATTAGTATGATTCTGGATGTAGCTTAGTTTTTATGATGAAATATCTTTTCAGGTAGTTTTGAGTTTGACCCTTTTTCTATTTTGATTAATTTTTTATTTCGTATTTTTTTTAAATCCCACTCTCACCATCTTCCAAAGGAATTTTGACCAATCCCGCCCACTCCTGAAGATATTACTTACTTAGTTCTGTTTTCTAAAATGCAAACAAATGAGTAATTTAAACCACAGTGACGCTAACCAGGTTAAAGTATTGATTAAGAATAAATAATGAATGTGGTAAATGTGGCACCACACAAGCATTCGGCACCACATCTGAGCTTCTGCGTTAAAGTAAACACAGGTTCGCACAATGAGTCAGTATTTTTTATTACATTTAAATAATGAAATAATGCCCAAATTCCCCAAGAACCTTTATTAAACTTAAAAATTATGTCTAACATTGCCAAATGTAGTGTAATATTTACAAGGTGACATCAATCTGGCTTCTCATTTCTATAATTATTCAAATGTATGAAAAACATCCAACTGCTTAACACATGGATAAAAAAAAAAATCAATGCAGCAAATCAAAAGTAGCTGATTCATCTAGAAAACCACAGACCTGGCAACCTTATGAATGTGATATTGATTTGACATTTCAAGCAAACCCTTTGCTGGTTTCAATAAGGTAGGATTGAGGTGTAATTAATATTACAATGTGCACCTTGTTATTACTGATAAGTGACTACTTGCAACAATTTTAACCACATTTAATTTGTTATAAATGAGCTTTTCTTATACATACAATAAAAATTGTATACGCTAAAAAAAAAATTCTTTTTTGTTTCTTTTTGCAAGCTAATTAATGGGATTTATTAGTAAACTAAAAATGTAATGTCATGTTATCATCGCTGACTGCGACTTCAACAAACGACAACTGGTTTTGCATTTATTTTATTAGTTGATGGGGTTTGATGATTTTTTCTGCGTTATTGTGTTGTAGATTTTAGCATTATGTCACATCGCAGTTGGACAGCAGCTGAACCTGCACTGGATCCATAAGGTACATGGTACATGGCAATAACACCACCCACATTTGTATGTGTGTGTGTACATGTGTGTTAGTGTGTGAGCTGAAAAATCCACCACAGTCAGCACACAAGGTCACACTGTCCCAAGGCCTCAGTGAATTTATGTCTCCTGTCAAATTACAGAGAAGACGGATGTTCATAGACATTGTTTCACTCAGGTGCTTATATCGATGTTTTGAAGTTCATGACCTGTTTGTTCTTTCTTAGATTGGAGTGACCGCAGCTTTACTGACCACCGTCATCGGAGTGATATCCGTCAGCCAGATATGGAACGAAGAGTGGGATATCTTCTCAATCTCTCTACGAGTACGCATACAGTATTCAGTCCAAATCTATGGACAGCTATATTTGACATATTTGATATACTACACGTGAATTTAGCGGGCATGATGGGGGTGACTTACAAAATTTAATTACATAAATGATCTTATGTGCGATAAGTAAGTAAGGGGGAGGAAATAAAATTTAAATGATTGATTGCTAGCTGTAGCAAGCTCATATCTCAGAGACTCCAGGAAGAATAAATGCATGTCAGGTATAATGCTCATTAAAGACACCAAAATTCATCAAAAAAATTATATTAAATTTGTTTTCGGCATTCGAGGTGCAAACTTGCAGCAAGTCTTAAATATACATAAATCCAGCTTTACTGTGATACCACTACACTAGAATTTTATGATCTTTTAGAGATTTTTAGATGTAGGTTTGGAAGACTTAATAATAAATTGAAGAAACAGGCTCTCACAAATTTAATACCTGCCCTTCTGTTGTATTAATGCATTTTTGGCATATGTGGTGCTAACGTGGAGCCAGCTTTACTGTGGTTCAAATAAGAATTCTAAGATTGTTTGAAGATTCAGAAACTGGATTTGAACTTTAATATAATAATACCTTTCTTTTTTTTTCCTTCAAATGGCCAAAACGGGCTTCCACAAATTTAATACCTGCCCATCTTTCATATTAATTTACACGAAGCCTGACTTTCAGGCTGCTCTGAATCATACTGAAGGTGCTAAATTAATATTTTCATTGACACGTCTGTTACTTAGACCTTTAAACCGAAACACTCTGATTACGTACTGTTTAGGGCACACAAAACACATGCTATTTTGCTCATGCAATAGATGCAATTGTCATTTGACCTTGGCTTGTAAACACTTTTTTTGCAAGTTTAATCAAGTTTGTGTGCTTTTATACGTGTAAGCCTTTACTAAATCAGAGACTCAGTGTTAACTTACATTGTGGAATGTATTACTTAAATTACCTTCTGTAATGATGGATAGTTAATGGTCAGTAAACAGTTACTTACCAAGTGTGTGATCTTAGTGTGTGAGAAAAACCACTGGTTTGTAGGATTTTATACAAGGAATAAAGCACTTGACGGCATGCTGTTAGTGGAAAATAACAACATTGGGGTGGGGTGATGAAGCAGAGTTATTATTACCACCCCTAAGTTATTTTCCAATAACAGCATGTCCCAAAGTGTTTCATCCCTCATATTTAATGTTGTGGAACGTCCACAAAACAAGTTCGTTCCTGTTATCTCTTACGTTATAGCCACTATTAACAGTCATTCACTCATCAGCCTTCAGCCTTTTTTTTTTTTTTTTTTTTTTTTTTTTGCCTCTTTTGAAGTTATGACAAAAAAAAACTTCAAAGCATAAACTCCTTGGCACTTAAGACTTTCCTATGTTGGAAAGCTTCCAGTTACAGCTTTACCTCTGACTGTTACAAAGAACTGACACTGGAGACTCCTTCCAAAAACTGTTAAACGTCTCCTTACAGAAAATTTCATCATATCAACAATTACACAGGTGTTTTTTTTTTTTTTTTTTTTTTTAAGTCTGTTTATGGGGAGCATCCACCATACAAGTCCCTGTGAATGAGCTGTTACTGTTGAAGTAACAACATATTAGAATCAGTGCATGCATCAACACCTTCAGACCAATTAGAATCCAGAATTCTGTGGATACAGTGATGTGGTACAAAATAATAAAATGGTATACAGTAAATCTGGTTCGTCACCCAGATCGCCACTTGACCGTGTGTGTGTGTGTGTGTGTGTGTGTGTGTGTGTGTGTATACCAGGCAACAGGACCGTTTCTGCACATCGGTGCTCTGGCTGCAGTTACAGCATTGGCCTGGCTGGTGGCTGGACAAGTGGCTCGATCTGAGAAGACCAGTAAGTCCTTTTTTTTTTTTTTCCTCACTTCACACTATTTGAACTGTCTCATTAACCGATGTTAATTATTAATGCAGAACAAGAGGTCCTTTTTTACACCACCACATTCCCACATTGTGCCCTTACCATCACTCTTTGCTTAATGAGGGCGCTGGTTAATGTGAAATAAAGTTTTCTGGAATTTTCACTGTACGTCAGTGTTTCCCAATGGTGTCCTTGTTGAGGTTTAACCAAGTGCTGACATACCAGCTGCAGTTCAGGGCCATCAGCTATCGGCCTCTGTGTGTGTGTGTGTGTGTGTGTGTGTGTGTGTGTGTCAGTTTGTAGTAGAAACTCTACACTATCAAACACAGAAGTACAAGAATGGAAAGCAAAATACATAATTTTGCCAATGTTACATAGTCTTATACCACAGCGCTGTTGAATTCTCTAATCTGATTGGTCACTTTGAATGAATTTATACCACAGCACTGTTGAATTCTGGATACTGATTGGTCAGAAGGTGTGGATTAATTTTCTATAACAGCAGCTCTGACAGTAGTGCACCTGCAAATTACAGGTTTATATTATTGCATGTAATCATTTAACAGCTCATTCACTCAATCATGTACAGTATGTGTTGTATGTTAAATTGATTAAAAGTCATGTTGTTATTTAACAAAGAAAAATGTATAATCACTGATATGGTGAATTTTTGTCTAAGATGTTTATTTTGCATTTATGGAAGGAGTCTCCAGTGTTAGTAACAGTCAGTAGGTTTCCAGCCACAGGAAATATTGTACTTTCTGGTTTCCTTTTTTTTTGTCTTATTAACTTCAATAGAGAAAAAAAAGGTGAGGGAACAGCTGTTGATAGCTGCTTTAACACAAGTGATAAGAAGAACTAACATATTTTGCGGACGTTCAACAACATTGCAAGTAATCATTAAAGGATAAAAGTATGATGGATCTTTTTTTTTTTTCTTTAATAAATACGGAAATGGTATTGTTGGCAAATTTCTGTGGTATAAGAGAAATAATAAACTTTGGTGTTGTAACCGTAACTCTGCTTCATCACACCACCTGGTTGTTGATTATTTTCTGGTAAAAGCACGACACCAAGTGTTTTATTCCTTCCTCAACCAGGGCCTCAAATGTGGTTTATGTTTAGTTTTGCACATGTAGCTTTCTACTGATTAAGCTATGAGACAGATTAGTAACAGATGATTAGCCTGTATTCAGTGTAAAAGTATGCTGATGTTAAGACTGTGGTGTGTGTTGTAGAGTTTCAGGTAATAGTTCTGCTCATCTACCTGGTGGTGCTTCTGAGCCTCTACCTGACCCCGCTGTCCATCACATCGCCCTGCATCATGGAGCGACACGACCTTAAGGCACGGCCTGCTGTCATCGGCCAGCGCGGAGCTCCCATGGTAAGTCCAGCAGTTAGGCAAAGCTGCTTAAGATTATTGTAACTGTAGGTGAAATTAAAACACAATTTTAATTCCAGTCACAGTTGTTTGAACACATTTTCATCTCTTTTACCAGACCAGCATGGCTGACCAAGCTCGTGAAAGATTCAATAATTAGCTGATCAGTTTTTAGTAGGGATTTTAAATTAGAGGAAAACATAAAAACATATCGAATACAGCAGCTGAAAGATCTGCTCTCCATGGCTCTGTGCATTCATCCTGACTTCCTGTAACTATGAAAAACAGAGCGTGTGTGTGTGCGTGCATGTGTGTGTGTTAGTTACAGCATAGAACACAACATGAAGAAAATTGAGTTCTGTGCCATGCAGAGGGCAGGTCAGGGCTCGTTCCTGTTACTTACACACACACACACACACACACACACACACACACACACAAAATACACTTCTCAATATGGAGATCCACTTTATGTAACCTGAACTGCAAATGTCTAGACAAACTGACAAGGCTGTTAAACTCTACAAAAACTCTGCATGTTATAATGTTTGTAGACTTAGAGATCAGCCATGAGAGAAATATACGGATGGATGGATGGATGGATGGATGGAAAGGCAGATGGATGGGTGGATAGCAAGGTGGAGGGATGGATGGACAGATGGATGGATGGTTGATGGATAGAAAGGCAAATAGATGTATGGATGGACAGATGGATGGATGGTTGATGGATAGAAAGGCAAATAGATGTATGGAAAGATGGATAGAAAGAAAAATGGGTGGATGAATAGAAAGACAAATCATTGGATGGATGAATGGATGGGTGGAAAATCAGATAGATGAATGTGTGGATAGCAAAATGGATGGATGAATGGGTGGATGGATTAAAATGGCAAATACATGGATGGAGAGATGGATAGAAAGATAAATGGATGAATAAATGCAAATACAGACAGACAGACAGACAGACAGACAGATAGATAGATAGATGGAAAGGCAGACAGATAGATGGATGATAGATAAAAGGATGGATGGATAGAAAGACATACTGTAAATGGCTGGAAAGAAGCATTGGATGGATGGAAACAACTGATAGATGGATAGAAAGAAAATATAAAGTCAGAAATGATGGATGGATGGATGGATGGATGGATTGAAAGAAAGAAAGGAAGACAGATGGGATGCTGAGATGGAAAGAGAGGTGGATGAGAATAGATAGTATATTGATTAGATAGTTGGACTATTGAACAGATGGATGGTAAGTGAGACTTGTTTGTAAATAGTCTTTGGGGAAAGAAAAAAAAAGCTTGAATGGTTAATAGTTCTAGCTTCTTAAAGGGGTTCTACCTGGAACCTTTTTTAAACAGAAGACCCATCCTTACAGGTGCTAGTTTTGTTTAAGAGTGTGCAATGTATTAGATAGAGAAGCAGGCACACACACTTTATTGATCCTGAGAGGAGTTGTAGAGAAATCACATGTCTTCTCTGCATACTGGTTGTATTTATGCCTTGGTGAAATGCCATAAACCTGACATCGGGAATCAGTTAGTGTTGCTATGAAGCCTGGAAGTGTGCCGTCAGTCGTGTCGTTGCATGTGAATAAACTGTTTCCCGCACGAAGCCGTGCTGCAACGCTACCTCCAGGAACGTCCTCCACTGTGAGCTATTAATCAGATCAGGATAATGTAAGAGATTTCGGGAGAGATTCATCTCCTGGGGGAAAAGGCAGGGCTGAACACTAATCCTATCCCTTCTCTCCATCATGCTTTCTTTTTCCCTCCTTTGCTGTTTCCTTATAATGTATTTATTCACTCCCAACCCCTAAGGCCACTCTCTTACTTTTTATTTTACTGCTTTTTTAATTCTCTTCCCTCTGCATTATGTCTGCTGCTTCCTCCCCTGGTGCTTGATCTCCCGGTGTTTGATTGAACTGTTGGATTGAAGGTTAACTCTCCCCGTGTGTCTTTTTTCCGCTTCCTGTCAGCTGGCTCCGGAGAACACGCTGCTTTCTTTCCAGAGAGCTTTGCAGAAGAACGTCAGCGGGTTGGAGGCTGAGGTGGCTATCAGGTAATTATTCATTTGTTCTTTCACATATTTCCTGTCTGTCCTCCTCTGTCTGAGTAAAGTACAGATCAATACACCATTTAGATTTACAGAATTGTGTGTGCGTGTGAGTGTGTGAGCTCATTGGGAGGTGGGTTTAGTCATGTCCGGATGATGGATGGATAAGAGGATGGAATAAAGGAGATGAGGTTCAGGCAGATACAGAAACAAGGAGAGTATGAGTGTACCCGAGAGAGAGCAGGTTCTTGTTGTATGCAGCCAATCCTATATATTCTAAATCTCCAGACACTCACTAAACCACAATAAGTGACAGTTATTAGAGTACGCAAATGTCAGGAGACACATTTTTTTCCAAAGGTTCATCCTTTTTGAGCATATTGAATGGAAATGAGTCATTTTATCTCATTCATTTGAAAATAATGCACCAGTCTATGAAGGTTTTTGGTCATCAAGTTCACTTTAAAGCCAATTAAATAAGGAATGAAACATGTCGGGGTGGTCCGAGGTGAAGTGGAGTTACTGGTACTACCTTGAATTATTTTCCCATAACAGCACGTCCCAGAAGTGTTTGATTCACCTTATACCACGGTGATTTGCCAATGATTAGAAGTTTTAAATTTATTAATCAGCAACATGTCAGTCTTTTAACCAGTTTATAGTTACATTCAAAGCTGTAGAACATCTGAGACAAGTTAGTTCCTCATTTTCACTTACAATGTACCAGCTATAAGCAGTCGTTTCATCACCAGCTTCTTTTTTCTGTCTCTTTAATTTAATAATGTCACCGGAAGGTGCAGACTCTTCTCTCCTGATGTCTGAAACCTGAAATCTTACTGAGACTCCTTCTGTAAATGTTAAATAAATGTCTCCAAATAGAAATATTTCATATTAATATTTATACCTTTCTATTTGTTAAATAAATACATTTTTAAAATAAATCCAATTTAAATTAAATTATTAAATTATGTAGAACGTCTGCCATAGAAATCCTTATAGAAATGTATTAGAACAATTGCATTAATATGAACCTGGGATTTGCAGCTACTCTACTGTCAGAGCTGCTGCTATAGAAAATTAATCAACACCTTCTGGCCAATCAGAATCAGGAGTTCAACAGTGCAGTGGTATAAATTCATTCAAAGTGAAGGGATAATTATATTTAATTATAGTCCTGAAATTGTGTTAAACCTCTCCATAACAGCTGTCATTATTAGAAACATTTGAGGGGCTTCTGCCCAACCTGAGGCTTTGTCCGTCATGGGGGTTCAGCTATAACTTTGTCCTAGCTGGAACAGTTTAATCTGTTGTCGCTTAGTGTAACTGCTGTCTGGTTGTAGTCTAGATGGAGTCCCGTTCCTGATGAGAGATCGTACCCTGAAGAGAACCACAGATGTGAGCAAAGTCTTTCCTGAGAGGCAGAATGCTGACGCATCGTTCTTCAACTGGACTGAACTGAGCATGCTCAATGCTGGCCAGTGGTTTCTAAAGGTAACTGCATGGATGGATGGATGGATGGATGGATGGATGGAAAGATAATGGACAGATCTGTAGAAAGCCAGATGGATAGATATATGGATGGAAGGATAGATGAATGGATGAATAGATGGATGGATAGTAAACTAAATGGATGGATGGATATAAAGGCAGAAAGATGGATGGATGAACCAATAGTTGAATGGATAGAAAGATGAATGGATGAATGGATAGAAAGGCAGAGAGATGGATGGGCAGATATGGATAGAAAGATAAATTGATGGATGAATGTCTGAAAGGGTGGATGGATGGATGGATGGATGGATGGAAGGAAAGATAAATGAATGAAAATATAAGTGGATGGAGGGATAAAGTTAGATGGATGGATGTATTGAAAGATGCTATTTCTTTACTCCACCTTTGCTCTGCTCTCAGTGTGTTGATTTAGGTGTTTATGGTGTTTTTTGTCCTGAAGGATGACCCGTACTGGACGGTGCAGTACATGTCTGAGCGAGAACGCTTGTTAGTGGGGAATCAGACGGTGTGCAGTCTGGAACAGATGCTACAACTGGCAGCCCGCTCCAACCGCTCAGCCCTGTTTACCCTCCGCAGACCTCCACCGGGGCATCCACACAACCTGAGCTGGGTCAACCTCACCCTGGCCACCATCCTGCACTCGGGCATCCCTCAACACCTGGTGAGGCACACGACCATGACTTACTTTATTTTCATAATTTAAAAAAATGGGCATTGCTTTTCCAAAGAACTAACAAATGAAAGAATAAGTAGTTCATTTCCAACAAGCCCTCAGTAGAGGTTTTCTGTGTCTGAATTTCAGACTGTGTTTAATTGACCGTAATTCAGTTAAACACAACATAGTGCACTATGCAGTTTTTATACCCCATTATGTTATATTCTATGTAGTAAGCAAATATAGTGACAAGATAGCGAAATGATGACTAGAGGAAGTTTGGCCTTGTGCAGCACTGCCCCCTGGTGGTGAAGTATGTGTTATTGTGTTAATGTGTGGTGTGTGTAGGTGGTGTGGAGTGTGGACTGGGACAGAGAGCTGGTACGGCAGCAGGCTCCAGGCTTCCAGCAGATCTCCACTAAGATACAGACGCTGGAGAATCTCCATGAGAAAGGCATCAGCAGATTATTGCTGCGCTACAACCATGTCAGTGATGAGGATATACGGTGAGCTGTTTACCTATACACACACACACACACACACACTCACTCTTATTTCATTAACAGCAGGCTAGCAGGTTGTGGATTTTCAGATGTCCAATAACATTCCCACTTTCATGATGTTTAAAAAAGGTGATAATTATTTATATTAAAAATACTTTATTCTTATTTCTAGACCTTTATCCTGTTTATTACACTTAGCATAAATTTCTATTTTTTTACGGATAGATGTTCATCAAACATTTACTTTCCAGTGAATCATTTATTACTGTAATTATTTATTATTTTATGAAACGTACTGTTACATAGATCATCTGCAGACATTTCTGTGAATATCATATCGATTCCTGCTGAAAGATGAGCTGCTTCTGTACAGGTCTGACTGTTTATCATATTTAATGATTTTTCAGAATTTCTCCACAAGTCATTTTTCTTAAGAGACACATCCTGGTCACTCTCTTCATTTATTTCATTTGCTTAAAGCAAAACATTGACATTATCCTAAACGAAGACATTTTTCTTTATACTTGGGTATTTTGTCCACAAAGCTATACAAATTATACGAAATTATTTATTTATTTATTTATTTATTATGTAGGGTATAATATAGGATGTGTTATCACAGTTTATACCACAGTGCAGTTGAATGCTCGAATCTGATTGGTCAGAAGGTGTGCATTATTTTTGTGTAACAGCATGGTTAGGACAGTAGTTCCAGCTGTAACGTGAACGACAATGATACATTATTGTTTCTATAGTAACAGCGCATATACAAGGACTTGTACTGCAGAAGCTCCACATAATCTAAGACTAATAATAAACAGATTTTAAAAATGTATTGTTTAACAGAGTAAAATGTATAATCGTTGATGTGGTGATGTTTTTGTCAGGAGACATTTGTTTAATATTTATGGAAGGAGTCTCAGGTGTCAGCGGTTTGTAACAGTCATGGTGCTTTGTAAAGTTTATCAGCACAGGGAGGTCTTCAGGACAGAGGAGGCTACACATTCCAGTTTCTCAGTAAAATGACAAGCTGAGTTTTTTGAGTGTGTGTGTGTGTGTGTGTGTGTGTGTGAGAGAGAGAGAGAGAGAGAGAGTGTGGCTGGTGAGGGAACAACTGTTTATTGTGCTTATAACATAAGTGATAACATGAACTAAATTGTCTCTCGGACATTCCACAAATCTAACTGTAAAACTTATAAATGTCCACCTTTCTGTACATGAATAAATTAAACATTATAATCGTTGGCAAAATGCTGTGGTGTAAGTGGAATAACACACTCTAGCCCATATTTGGTGAAGTTTACATACTTTTGGTCATATAGTGTATGCGTTATGTGGTACAGTAAGGTTCTGTTAGCAGGAGGACAAAAAAAAAACCATGATGTGGACCTCCAACATCTGACCAATCAGGGCAAGGAGGTGTCTCTACCTGCCTGTCAATAACGTTGCAGCTTTGATTATTCAAAAATTTAGTAGTTATAAAGTACATTGATGCTGTATTTGCTGTATAACATGCTGGTGTTTCTGCTTTGGGACTCGTTGTAATATGTAATATGTGTGTGTGTGTGTGTGTGTGTGTGTGTGTGTGTGTGTGTGTGTGTGTGTGTGTGTGCGCTCCTAACAGGAAGTACACAGCTGGTAATGTGAGCGTGACTCTGTACACTGTGAACGAGCCATGGTTGTACTCTGTACTCTGGTGCAGCGGCGTGCACTCCGTCTCCTCTGAAGCACCACAGATCCTCAAGAAAATTTTATCACCTCTCTGGCTAATGGTGAGAGACTGACACAGCACTTTGTAATTCCTCTTATGGGTTCAGTAAAACATCGATCAAATTATTGGCACCCTTCATGTAACTGAGCAAAAAAACAGCAACGCATACAGTGATTGATCTTGTGAGCTTAAACACAAGACCGTGCTTAAACTGTGTACATTTCCTAGATTAGCAGAGCTCAGCAGAATTTGGTTGCATCTAATTGAAATAGGGGTGTCAATAATTTTGCTACATATACTGTATTTTTAAGAAGGAATGCTATTATTTAAAAAATTTATTTCAGTGGAACATTTGATCCATTTGTCATAATATTCATTTTATACAGTCATTTGAAGCATAGCAATAATAGATAAGTAAGGAATAAAATATTTGGGGGCATGCTTTTATGGGAAAATAATCAGTGACAGGATGCTGTGATGAAGTACAGTAACAGTTACCATCTTGAAGATGATTATTTTCCAATAAAAGTACATCCTGGAATGTTTTATTCCTTTTACACCACAGCAATTTGCCAACACTAACATTTTTTATTATTAAAGAATGACACGTCATACTTTTTATCCATTTATAGTTGCATTTAATGTCATAGAACGTCCACGAAACAAGTTAGTTCCTGTTATTACTTATTGTATGTTATAGCAGCTATACATGTTCATTCCCTCACTTTCTGTTAAAGTTAAGACAGAAAAATGCAACATGTTAACAAGCAACTGGAAAATGTAATCTCTGTCCTGAAGACTTTCCTACAGCAGAAACATAAAGCTGCATCTTTGCATCAGACTGTTACAAAGTGCTGACACTGGAGACTCTTTATTTGTTAAATAAAACACTTTGTCATTAGTCTTAGCTTAGGTAACTCATCCATGATACAAGTCCCTGTGAATGAGCTGGTACTATAGAACCTATAACAGCTTTTTGGATATAAATTTAGGGCTGTTCTCTAAAATGTAAACAAGGCTTATTGGGGGGGAAAAAAAGTGCTTTTTTGTGTCACAGTGCCATCTAGTGTCTGCTCTGTCATATCACTGTTTCTGTTTCAGAGCCCACACGAGTACTGCTTGATCTGGGTCGCTACAGATCTCATCTCTTTCGCTCTTGTCCTGGGGATTTTTGTCTTTCAGAAGTAAGGACTTTATCAGTTTGACTGTGTGATGGGTTTGTACAGGACAGATAGACGGTGCATGCAGAATGAGACAGGACAGATTTTCACACTGTTTGTAACAAAGCTTATATTTGTGCTTTATAAGTTTATTAAGCTACACATCATCTGTATCTGTCTGTCCTTCTGTTTCTCTTTCGTGGATGCACACTGCTAGTGGTAGAACCTCATGTATTGACATTTTTGGTGAAATGGGTTGAAATAAAATACTCTAGAATTAGGAAATCTGTGTAAGAAATAGGTATCAGTGAAGTGAGAAATGTTTGTAGCTTTTTTTTTTTTTTACATTTTTTTGGGGAAAAACAGTTACAGTTTAAAAAGTCATAATAATGTTAAAACAAAGGTAATATATCAATAGTACTTATTAGTGATATGCCAGACATTACGTTTGTATGGTTTTATAGTACTCTGTAAAATGAAATACACACTTAGAAAAATTTAAATAATTTTTAAAAATCATAATAATAACTAGAGTTTAATCTTAAGTTGTTGTTATTATTATTATTATTATTATTATCATTATTATTATTATATTAGAAAAAGGGGAAAGACATTTAATAAGTACGAATTAAAACACTCAGGGTGTGCTTTTATAAGAAAATAATCACAGTTTTATTCGTCTCATTTATCCATTTATAGTTACATTTATTCTTGTGGAGGTCTGCAAAACAAGTTTGTCCCAGCACCTCTAAAAAGTCGTTCCCTCACAATCCTAAGACAAAAATGCTGTTTGTTAGCGAGAAACCAGAACCTCCTCTGTCCTGAAGACTTTCCCGTTACAGCTTTACCCGACACTGGAGACTCCTTCCATAAATGTTAAATAAACTTGTCCTTACAGAAAACTATATATCAGTGATGATACGTTGCTAAACAACAGCACACTTTTTAAACATCAGTTTATTATTAGGCTTGGATTATAGGTAGCACAGAAGTCCCCGTAAATGAGCTGTTAGTATAGAAATGATAACATGTTAAAACGAGTAGATTAATATAAACCCATTATAGAAAATTAATCAACACCTTCTTGACCAATCAGAATCGAGGATTTAACAGCACTGTGATATAAACAGAAAATAGACTCTGGATCACTGTAGAAATGTAATTATTTCGTATGAAATGGTGAAAGGAATGCAGTATAATATTCCAGAGCCATGGATCATGTCATATAATTTAATTGAATTCAGAACTTTATTAAATTAGCATTCACAATTTAAAACTTTAAAGATGTTCAGTATTAAAGATTAGTGTTTCAGTAAAGAATAAAAGAAAACAGAAAGGGAACTGGAAAAGGAAAAAAAGAAATATAGAGTGAGGGAAAAAAAGGAAAGGTGTTTTTCTGCTTGATGATTGAATGAGTGCATGAGCAGTGACTGTGTTTTTCCTGTTTCTATTTTAAAGCGAGATTTGCTCGGATGTTTCATCATTCTGTAAGCAGTAATCAGTGTGGGATTTTTCTGGCTACTGGTTTAGTGCTGACTTTGTGCTGCGCTCGGCATCGTGATTTCAGCTTCTGCTTCTGAACTGACCTCTTGATTCTTTCCTTCTTTTACTCTGTTATCTTTGTGCCCTTCATACTTTTTCCTCCTCTTCCTCCTCCTCCTCTTCCTCCTCTGCTGATGTGCATGCTCCTCTTCTCTGCTGCATTCTGGCATCTCTCAGCTATCACATGATCAGGTAACTGGGTCACTTCTACCGACCCACGATGCTGTGCTACTGCGCATATCACTTCTCATATAATCTGTTTTATACTCCTCTATCTATCTATCCATCTATCTATCCATCTATCTATCTATCTATCTATCTATCTGTGGCTGTTAAATTCCTTTATAACCAGCAACTGAAATAATAACTATTTACATATTTGATATATGAATGCATTTAAATATGAATGAGCATATAATTTTCAAATATTAGTAGTAGATTTACACCATGTGTTTATCAAATAAGCCATGGAAAATGAAAAATCATTAGGAGGCAATATAATTTTTTTTTTACCCACAGTAAAGTTTTCTTGTCACTCATGTGTTTAGCTTGATTTCACATTTCTCACGCTGTTGGCCAGGATCCATGTCAATGTCTGCCATCTTTCATGCTTCTTTATTCAGTATTTGTTTAAATAGTTAGTTATTTAGTTAGTTATTTAGTTAGTTATTTAAGCATCTGTGCCCCAGACACATTTAGGCTGAATCCCAAATGGCTTTCTGTTCACTATATCTGTATCACTCCATAGGGTATAACATAAATACGTGGTGCATTATTTGCACAATAAAATATTATTTTTGTGATTCAGCCACAGAAAAGATTAACTCTAAAATGTGGCTGTGCAAAATTAACTACTTAGCGTTAAGTGCAAAAGTTTGTGCCCCCACCATATAGTTTGTGTGTTTAGAAATAAATAATAAAAAAAACTTTACCTATGTACCTTTACACAAAACCATAAATCTTTTGTAGAATTTAAATATGTTGATGTAGAAAACCTTATATCATGGTTTCAGAAAAATAGTAGAACTTTTCTAGGATGCTAAGAACCATTAACCATCCAAAGCACCCTTAAGGAGTCTTTTTTTAATAGAAGTGTATTTTGCAATTTATCTAAAAGTGGAGGAAATCTGGAGGAAAACAAAAGAGGTTGAAAGAAGGTCTAAAGGCAAAAGGGTGGACGTGGAAGTTCTAGCAGAATATTTATGACACATTCAGAAAAGCTGATAGCAGTCCTCATCAGTGGTATTAATACCTAAGGTATGCAAACTTTTGCACAGTAAATTTTTTATACTTAATTAGAAGCTTAATACACAAAATGCAAAATATGCATGAATAAATAATGCTGTAAATTAGTTGTATTATTAAAAAAGTGGGAAAAAGGAGATTTTGATAGTACTTAGGCATTAGGTGTCTAAAAGAATTTGCTTGTCCTTGAGTATGTGAATATAATACTAATGTAAAAAAAAAAAAAAATTGTATGTAAACAGTCAATTTGTTCTGACAGCCCTACCATCTAGCCCATTTTTTGTTATGTTTTATGCTAAACTAAAACCACCATTCAGGACCTCTATGTCCCTGTGATGTCCCTGGTATTGTTCTTCTTTTTTTCCGCTTTATCAGTAACCTGTTAATCAATTATACACTAATCTAGAGCTTGAAATCTCGACACCCTGATATAGCTTTTAATATTCTGATTAATGAATAATTTGAGTATAATAATTAAGCCACTTCTTATTTCGTCCACTAGAGGGTGGTGTTGAGCCTTTGTTCCTGTCAGTAGCCTATTAGCCTCTGACACGATTATTTAAAGCTTCCTGCCTGAGCGCTGAGCTTTTTAGTTTCACTCCCGTTAGAGTTGAGATGTAAATTTCTCCTGGTAGAGCGATGGAGGTGGCGTGCCTGAGATGGATGGTGGCTCTGCATTAATCACATGAACCTGCACTAAAAGTCAGTTATTTATAGCAGTGTGACTGAGCTCAGACCCACACACACACACACACACACACACACACACACACGCTACAGTGAAGGACAAATAGAGACACTGCAGGACACCAGTGATTTCATATCAGTGTGATATCTCACCAGGGTTCAGCGTTATGTTATTTAATAATCTCATTAGCCATTTATTATTAGTTGTTGTTCTACCAGTAAAGCATTAGATTGTTAGTATTGCAGAAAATATAGTGGCTGAAACATACAAATAACTAAGATGCTCTTTACATCATGCTTTTCAGCCTAAAGATTAGGGATGGAAGATGATGATATGACAAAGATATCCTGAAATATGGCTAAGTGCAAAGGTTTGCATCCCTCTTAGCTTTGGGGGAAAAAAAAAAAAAAGAATAACCTTTTTGTTACAATTTATTTCCCAAAAAGGAAAGTTAAATGTGTAATGTGTGTATCCTGCAACAAGATGACAATCCAAAAGACACCATAATCAACAGAAAAACACTGCTTTGAGGATATTAATAATAAAAGTAATAAAAGGTAATAAGAGGTAATAACGCAGAGGGTGGATATTTTATTAGAGTATATTTATATTGTGTTCAGAAAGAGAGAACTTTTTAACTGATAGCATTTTATTATATATTTTTTCCGTGATTAATATTGTAACATGCATTATGTCACTATTTGTTTACATTGTTTTTATTTTATTTTATTTTATTTGTCCATTTCCTTTTTTGGTCAAATAAATCTGAGCTTTTTTTTTTTTTTTTACCCCAGAAAAACTAAAAATTGTGAAACACAGTGTGTAAGAATGTAAGGTCTTGCATGAAAATGATACAATATTGCCCAGTACTATACAAATAAATATACTGAGTTTACCTGAACCCCAAAAACATCCCCAATGCAAAAAAAAAAAAAAAAAAAAAAAAAGAAGTCTATAGTTTGATCATTCCCATGAGATGGTACAGTTTTACTTCCTTCCAGTAAAAAAAAAAAAAAAAAATTAAGTGTTATCCAGTAATATAAACTGCCCACTCTAGTTTTAAATCCATAATCATCTAGACATTCATTTATCCTGAAGTATACAACAAGTTTTTTTCTTTTTTCTGATGAGCAATGACCTTACTAATTAGCAAAAAATATGTAACATTGATAGTCTGGGAAGGTTTAGAAGGCAATTTGGAAAAAGTCTGGAAGGTCTGGAATTTTTTTCATGAATAAAGGCAAAAATCCTGAGTTAAGTCTTCACTACTTTGAGCTTGTCTTTTCAAACCTCATTATTTTTTTTTCTGAACAGAGCTCAGATGTACAGCCACATAGCAAAGTGTTCAATTTTTAACTCCGTTATTTAGCACAGTAACTAGACCCACACAGGAGGATATCAGTATTGAGACATGTGTATGTTTGTGTGTGTGTGTGTAGGTGGAGGATGAGTGGCATACGTAGCTACAACCCAGAGCAGATAATGCTGAGTGCTGCTGTCAGGAGGTCGAGCCGAGACGTCAACATCATGAAGGAGAAGCTCATCTTCTCTGGTAAAGGGAACCCCTGTGTGTGTGTGTGTGTCCATGCCTTTCATTTTGTGTTTGAGCATGAGCCCCATGATGTCTGCATGGCTCTGAGTGGTTCTGACGTTTCCTAAAGGTCAGCAACAGTAGCAGTTTAACCCCAGCTGTAACCCTCCATCATTTCATCTTCATCCTGCACCATCCTGCACCATCTCACTACATCCCCCTCCATGCTGCTCCTACCCGAACCATCCTGCACCGTCCCTAACCATCCTCCACCATCCTGCATCATCTTTCATCATCCTGCTCCATGCTGATCCATCCCAAACCATCCTGCTCCATCCTGCATCATCTTTCACCATCCCGAACCATCCTGCATCATCTTTCACCATCTTGCTCCATCCCTAACCATCCTGCATCACCTTCCCGATCCATCCTGAACCAACCCGAACCATCCTGTATCATCCACCCTCTCACTGCCTCTCACTGCATCCACCGCTCCATGCTTCACCTCCAGTCATAGCTCATAAATGGCTCTGGTTGTCATGGCCAGTGCTCTCTTCATGGTGAGTAACCAAGTGTGGGGAAAATGTACAGTGCCTTGTATAAGTTTTCTTTCCTTCCATCCATCCATCCATCCAATATAATTTCTTCCTTTTTTCTTGCTTTAAAATTATTTCATCAAATAATTATTACATTTATTAAGAATTTCAAGGTCTGAAACCTGATTTAATAATTTTTAAATACTCGTGAGTAGGAGTGTGGCTGGCACCAGTGACCAAGTCTGAGTTTTTCTTGATTTAATTAAATGTACTTTGTACTAAAATAAGACATTAAACATGTTAGTTGGGTATTTTGGTTATATTGCAGGGGTGTCAAACATACGGCCTACACACTGGGTCTGGCCCCATAAAGCTTCTAATCCGACCCAGCAAATGAATATAGAATGATGTGTTTAAATTAAAATCTCCTTGTGGACCATAATAATAAAAGATTTGAAGGGAAAAAAGTAGCTAGTCTCTGTTATTCCACTAGGGGGCAAAATAGAGCAATAAACTCAGCTACTGACAATATGTGCTAATGATACGTAATTCCAATCCCAGTTATCTTATACGTACATAACACTAAAACCCTACACTTAGTGTCAATAAAGGAAGTAACAAATCATGTAATAAACCACTTTTCCGAGAAAAAAAAAAAAAAACTAAAGAAGGCCATCAGGGTTTACGGAGAGTCTCCGGAAGAACTTCCTTATAAAGCTGTATAAAGTATACCTGAGACTACTGATGCATTTTTTTTTTTTTAAAAAAAGCAAAGCATGTCACACCAAATATTGACTTTGTTTAGTTTAGTGCTGTTTACTGCTCTTTACAGTATCTTCTTATGTAGAAAATGTTTAATTTCGTTATTCTTGAAGGTATCTTCAGCTTTTCTTTATACAAGCCCAAGACTTATATCTGATTAAATCAGGTTTCAGGCCAAGGCTTGTAATTCTTAAAAAAAATGCTTGTCATGATTGTCTTGAATCAGGTATTATAATGAGTTTTGCAGGTGATAACATGTTCAATCTGTTTGTGCATTCAGAATGTATCTTTCAGCTAAATGCTGATAAACATGATGAACACATGTAAGAGGAGATGGTGATGTTTTATTGGTCAGTAAACTGATTTTTAGTTTGGTCCGTCCTACTTGATATTGGACTTAAGCCGTGTTCATGGTGCTTGTAAGTTGTAATTTGCGAGCTGTAATAATGTCATTTCTGACCTTGGAATGTTCAGTGTGCAACGTGAAAAAAAAATCAGGGATGTTTCCATGAAAGCATCTCTTGTTTGCTCTGTCAGAGCACAAAAAGCTCATAAAAAGCTACTTTAAGTGTAGATAATAGCGAGTAACTTAGCAACAAGCTAGCCAGTGGACAATGGCAAGTTAGTAACAAGCTAGCGGGCTAACGTATGTGATGACTCTAATGTTGATGATTACTAATTGCTGTTTTGAAAAGGTATAGTCAGTGTTATAGATTTAACCAAATGTCTGTATGTGAACTGATCTAAAGCCAGTACTGCTGTAAACTAATTTAGAAGTAGAGAAAGGGAACTTTACACTGTTCTCAGTGAGAGCGGCCATGTTGATTTGACGTCACTCTGTAACGGGGAAGGAACTGGTAGTTAGAAGAGTACCACAAGTTGATGAGTTAAAATTTCAAGGGCCGTTTTCGGTGTCTTTTACCGGATGTAGACGGGGAATTACAAGTTGCAGCTTCACTTTGAACACAGCATTAGTGTAATGTGGCCTAAGAGTTTGTAACTGTGTAGTAGGATTTGAACTGGTTGTGTTTTGTGTGTGTGTGTGTGTGTGTGTGTGTGTGTGTGTGTGTGTGTGTGTGTGCGTGTGCGTGCAGAGGTCAGCGATGGGGTCAGCTGTGAGGAAAACGGGTTCGACTGCTACACCAATCAGGACGTTCACTGACTCAGCGCTCCACACTGACGGGGTGAAAAAGTACGATTTACGACTCGGCCATACTGCCTGAACTGCTTTTATTTCTTTTTAACGGCTCCGCACTCCCTCAGAGCTTCACCACAGTTTTCCATTTTCAGTGTCTCTGTGATCTCCGGAATGTCTCTGTATTGCTAAAGGAACATCAGTGTATATTCTGTATAGTTTTTTTTTTCTTTCTTTTTTTTTTGTACTGTAAATTACTTGTAAAGAATTAAGTGTGACCAGTCTGTGGCCCGGTGAGTGCTCAAGATGACTGGAACGTGCACCATTTTATTTTGACTGCAAGCACAGCTGTAATAAAACACGCCCTTCATTTTGGAAATGAACAACTGCAATCAGGGTGTGAGGAATATTTCTAAACTTGCCTGCGTGTATGTGCGTGGTTTATGATGTATGTCATGACTTACTCTGGGACACACTCTTGCCTTCTCTAAGTCCCGAAGCGACTTCCTGTGTGTTTACAGAGTGCCCGTCTTTCTCTTGACTGTATGTGACTATTTTCATACACACCCATTTAACATTTTCAAGAAGAATGATTTTTATATTCGTGCGTTTTGCCTTGCAGTCGTTTAAATAAAGGGTTAAACATTTTTAAATACACGCAGAGTAGTAAACAGGTTACAGTCGATGTACTTGAGCTTGTAAAGGTTTGTTTTTACTCTGTGGTTAGACTGTAAAAGCAGGAAACCATAAGAGCGAGTACAAGCCTTAAAGGAAAAATCCACCCTGAATGCCTTGCATTATTATCCCTTTTTTTATCTCAACCTAAAGAGAGCGCTGCAGCGGCGCTTTAGTCCTTTAGTCTGTCTAGCTCTCTCACCTCGTCATCTGTACACTCTACTCACACAGATCAGCTTCCAAAGCGCTCTAAGCTTCATCGCGTGCGTCATCTCGTAGATCTCTAACTAGCTAAGCCGAGTCTCAACTGCACTGTCTAGTTGCACTGCATCATGGGAGTTTGAGTACAACGTTTGCATCAACGTATCCATGACTTCTACTTTAGATTTCTCATGAATATATGAAATCACTGGAAAACGGTGAATGAGAAAAGAGTTTGTTTTTAGGAGCGAACAGTGAAACCTGGACGTTAGCCCTTAAGTTTGATTCCTATTAAATGTGTTTCAGGGTGGAGTTCTCCTTTAATGTCGTTCTACACTGAAAGCGCTGAAGCTGAACGCGTCTCAGTGCCGTGTGCAGTACTACTGGAAAATATTTCCTGGCCTGGAATCAAGACTGAGTGTTTATATTTATATATTGTACAGTGATTGTGTCACATCATCATCATCATCATCATCGTCGTCGTCATCATCATGGGCTCACTGTATTTTATTTGCTATGAACAGTTTATAAGTTATGGCACCCGAAGACATGTTAGGTGAAGCGTTTTAACAAAAATTTCACGTTCACACAAGAGACAATGAACAAATTGTGTTATTTTGTTTTTATTTTGTATGTGTTGCTCAATGAATAAATAAAAATAATGTTAAAAAAATTTCAACTATTCATGACAGTTTTTTGGGTGGATGGTGAGAAGTTATTTGCAAACAGCAAAAAAAAAAAAAAAAATTCTAAATTGTTGAATCAAGAGAAACAATATACATTCACATATACATGAATTTGTCCCACAAAGACACACAACATTTTGGATTCAATTCCTTTAGGTGTATAAATATATGTATCGACTCATACAATCCTTTTTGCCAGATTTTGACCAACCGAAATCAACTTTATTAAATATTTAAGCTTCAGTACTTTTATTTAGTACTTTAGAAACCAAAAATCATGAAGGTTTAATTAATTAGTAAATTTCATTATTTTAGCTATTATGTGTACAAAAATGTATTAATTCATGTTTTTTTCCACATTTAGAAAATTTTTTAATCGATTTTTTAAGCATTAAGTGCATTATATATAGTTTTTATTTTGTACGTGTTGGTCAAACAAATTTTTTTTTTTTTTTAATTGACTATTTGCCTATTTTTTGTCTGGATGGTAAAGATGAATAATTCACACAGAGCTGCATAATTAAATGATAATAAACTTATTTTTTCAGAATTGGGGAAAAGAAGAAGCCAAAAATCACATCATATTAGAATTACACATGATAAATTTGTCCTGAAAGGATATGAAATTGTTTTTGGTGTTTAAAAATATCACATCATATTAGAATTACACATGATAAATTTGTCCTGAAAGGATATGAAATTGTTTTTGGTGTTTAAAAATATCACATTTTTTACAATGAGTCCAGACTTAATAATAATAATAATAATAATAATAATAAATGACATTTGGCTAGTTTTATTCACAAATTCTAAAATAAAACAAGATTTCCTTATTAAATTTGGCCCAAAAAGATACAACTTTTTCTATTCACGTTCTTTGAGGTGTATAAAAAATATATATTAACACATAGTTACACATAATTAGATGTTTATTCCAGACTTTGACAAACTGACATGATTTTTTAACTGTTTAAGCCACTGTATTTTAAAGTGCAACATTTTTCTTCGAAATTCAAGCTTGAATGTAAGATCTGACAAAAAAAAAAAAAAAATGACAAAAATATATTAAATATGTATTAGTAGGTAAAGGACAGTACCTAATTTGACACACAGTGTAGATTTTTTTTTTTTAAACAGTTGACTGAAATAACTGTACATGTTCACTGAGTCTGAGATAGCATGAACACCAAAACTCTAGAAATGTTACTTTTTGCACATTTTTTTAGTTAGTAAAGCAGACCAGCTTTTGTTTTCCCACTGCCTAAAAAAAAAAAGCAAGAAGAGCAGTCCATGATGCACAAATAACTCCAGTAACCGTAGCGATTTTCTAAAATGCAAAAACAAATTACTGTAAAAACAGCGGCTTAAATAAAAGCAGTCATTAACAGACTGAGAGGCTATAAATAAATAAATAAATAGCTGATGAAAGACTGGTCACATTTAAGAGACTCTTTACAAAGCTATTTCAGAGATGTAGCGCTGCATTGCGCAGCTCTGGGCATGTACTTTCTCCTTCATCTTCCTTAACATCGGTGTGAATTATTATTGGCACCCATCCGGTCGTCTTTTGACTGACTTTCCATCAACATTTCGACTCTGGTGAACTTTAATAGACAGCGATGTGTATGCATGTAGTCCATCATCTCATCACTCTTATTGAAATTAATAAGAAGAGTAAGAGTAACATGGATCCTTGTGAACGCAGCTTTATAGCTTCGGTCCACACAAAAGCAGAAGAACGTAACTATGGTCTCTGCTCAAATTTGGCAAAATAAGCAATTAAATGTAATTAATTTTAATTTATACACTTTATTTTTACATGTTATTAATCTGGTGTTTTATATATTGTCCAATCAACATGTAGATCATCCTGCACAGTCTCCAAGTGAGCTGAGAGTAATTATTTTCTGTAGAAATCCTACAGTTTGGTCCCAGAACTGGTTAGAGCTAGATGATAAGCACCTTATCCAAAGCTTTCAGAAACCCACACTGCTTTATATGAAAGTCTAACCTCAAAGATCCCACGCAATCTTACTGCAGTCTGTGTGGCTGAAAGACTGAAGATGAAACTCTTATTTGAAGTTTGCTATGTTTTAGTTTAAGCGTTATAGCAGTTAAAAAGTTGGGCAAATTGTATGAACCACTAAACATCCAAATAATCACTTTCCACTCAAAAGGGAAATTATTCTTGACTCGGTTCAGTCTCGAGTTCCTCCGCCTGATGTTCCACCTGCTGCGTCTCAGCTGAAGTTGGTTTTGCGCAGGTGTCTGTTGGGAATCTCGATGGCGCTGACCTGCAGAGGCCACGATCCTCCCATGATGCCCGCCTGGAGAGACACGCCCGTCACTACGGCCAGGTCCGGGTCCACACGCGTGTTCACTTCCTTCCCGAAGTACTCGCTGATGATCTGGCGAACGCGGGGGATCCTCGTGGACCCGCCCACCAGCACGACCTCATCCACCTCGTCTTTTTCCAGATGTCCCTCTGCCAGGACCGTCTCGATGGGGGCCAGAATCTTCTGGAACAGATCTGCGTTGAGCTCCTCGAAGAGCTGGCGGCTGAGCTCCTGCTGGAAGGTGACGAGCTCCTCCTGCGCTCCTGTGGTTTGGAGATGGAGGGGGACTTTAAGGGAGACGCTGGATTTCATGGTCAGGCTGAGTTTGGCTTCTTCTACGGCCTGACGGAGACGCTGGATGTCCTCCTTTAACGACGGAGCGACGCCGTACTGCTGAAGTACTCGCTCGCTGACGTACTGGAAGAGCCGCTGGCTGAAGTCCTGCCCTCCTAACTTATTATTTCCTGTTGAGATGAGAACCGAGAGTTAGATTTAAACAGTTCTCAGATGTCAGAGAAGCCGTTATGTCCAGTTCACTATTAAGAAACGGATGACCAAGTGAGTCAGACTTGCACTTTCAAATATTTTTCTTTTAAAAGTATGATTTTGTTTAAAATACCAAATATATCTTAGCATAAATACCTACTAATTTTTACTAATATAGAGCTGAGTGCAAAAGTTTGCACACCCTATAGTTTTTGAATGGTAAAAACATAAACAGAATCAAACATGGAGTCAAAAGGTGTTCAGATCGTTTCAGAGATTAATTTAAATAAGTTAGTATCCAGCTTGATAAATGAGGCACAATGTTGAGCTAAAGGTAGCTACTTGCTACACTCTACTTCGGACACGACATTAAAGAGAAACAGGTTTCTCTTTAATGATGTTCCTGAGATGTCCATGTAATTTCTACTAGGCTTATGTGATAGTGGTTTTTCCCTGACTGCAAGTTTCCATTTTAAAATATCACAGCAAATGGTTTAATCATCAAACCCCGGCAGCATAAAGAGACAGGAAATCGAGGATCTCCCCCACTACAGTTTTAAGCAGAGTCCGGAAGATGTAATAATAATAATAACAATAATAATAATAATAATATCAGGAACTGTGGTGATCGCAAAACCTCAGCGGGATGGTGGATTTTTAAGTGACTCTGCAGTAATGTAGTAATTCTCTGATGGTGCTGCTCAGTGTTGAGTAGGAGAGCGCTATTAAAAAAATAAGTGTATTAAATTATTAAATTATTAAATTATCATCATCATTATAGATTTGACTCTTCGTTGTATGCCTATTTAATCTTTATGCATCAAAATCTTGGGTTCTTTTTGATGCATAAAGATTTTTTTTCCTCTTTCACGGCCAGCAAATCACCTGCGCAATTCATTCCAGATCCGCAGTCGATCTGCTCATCTCTCGTTTTATTGAGGAGAACAAGACTGCTCTTTTGGTGGATTTTTCAGAGATAACTCAGACTAGCGTACTCCGGTGTTTTCGTGGAGCTCCTACGCAAAACGCGGAAATGTTGTCAGGTCTGGTGACATCAGCGATATAATCAGCGATAAACGTCACTGATATCGTAACGTAACATGGTGTATAATATCACATGCAACAAGTTCCACAGCGACCTGATGGACACTCTACATAAACAGATTAATAAACGTGTGTGATTGTTGACATGCGGGATTTCTTCATGTAAGGAGATGTTTATTTAACATTTACGGAAGGAGTCTCCAGTGCCAGTGCTTTGTAACAGTCAGACGTAAAGTTTTCTGGAGTGTGAAAGTCTAGGACAGAGAATTTTTTATTTTAATTGCTGGGTGTGAACTTCTAATCTGTGGGAGTATGTTTGTGTGTGTGTGTGTGTGTGTGTGTGTTCTGACCTGCCATGGCCCTGGTGAGGAACATTCCCCCCTGCTTATTGAGCAGAGACACATCCAGCGTTCCTCCTCCCAGATCCACCACCAGCACGTTAAACACATCCACTTTATGAAGCCCGTACGCCATCGCCGCTGCTGTGGGTTCGTTAATGACCCTCAGGATGTCCAGCCCTGAAGAACAAACCGCATTAATCACTGTTCGTCAGAAGCTGTTCAATTCCTATAACAACAGCAGCTGTAACTCTAATGCAGCTGCAAATCAAAGATTTATATTATTACGTTCTCATTTCTATAGTAACAACTTACACAGCGACTTGTATGATGGACGCACCACATAATCAAATACTAAAAAATAAATACACTGTTTATAGCAGCTATAATGTAAATGATAATGATAACTGACTTGTTTCACTGTGTTTAAAAAGAAATTAAATGAACTATAAACAGATAATTGCTGTAGTATAAAAGGAACAACACACTTTTGGACTTTTGCTGTTAGAAGAAAATAATCAAGTTCAGGATGGTAACATTTACATCACACACACGTTGTTGATTACTTTCCTAGAACAGCAGGTCACAGTGTTTTATTTCTCACTTAAACTCCAGCACGCAGAACTGAAGCGTTTGCTTTGCCTTCTTCAACCATGAGTGTATACAGTACCTACATTACTCATTATTCATACTGTGAATGTAAGATGATGAAAAACACAAACACATTGCAAACAAGTGTTACTGCATCATAAATAACAAGAGCCAATCAGGTCACAGGATGCAAATGAAGGCCATTTTATCAATACAAAGAGGCGGGGCTTGGAGGTTTATGAAAGTGAACAAAGGAAAAGAATGCAACTGTGGAAGTGCTACTAAATCACAAAATATCAGGTCTCAATATGCAAAGAAAGGTCACGCAATAATGTTTTACTAACAAAAGGGGGCGGGGCTTGGAAGTTTGTGTTTCTAATTTGCATATTAATGCATCTGCATTTCTTCAGAAGGTTAAAACTGTTCATTTTAATGGATTTTTTAACCAAATGGTCTTTGAAACTAGAAACTTAACTGAAAGTCTTTTATTGAAACTGATTTTTTCTGACTTTAAGCAGGTGTTAATGCACGCAGTCCCGCAGTACCATTGCTGTGATGATCATTAATGCACATGGCAGCTTCAGATCAGATCTGATCAGATCATTTAACTGCTAATCTATAGCTATAGGGAGTGTAGATTAAGCAAGCGGTTTATTGGCAGACGGACCTGCTAAACTGGCAGCTCTGATGGTGTAGTTCCTCTGCCTCTCGTCGAACTCTGCTGGCACTGATATCACCGCTTTGTCGATGGGGACCCCGAGGTGCTCCTCCGCCATTTTCTTCATCTTTAACAGCAGCCGAGAGCCGATGAACTCGGGGCTCACGGTGAACTTGCTGTTTGTGTTGAGCAGGAATTCGGCACTGCCGTTGTTCAGCACGACCTGGAACACAATAATGATGTCAGGACACATCTGCAAAGCTTCGAATTCTGTAAACTCAACTCTTTAGAGGTTGAGAAAGCCTGGAATATATACAAAGGGGCCAATATTTATTCACAACAACCAAATAAATGTGATATTACACTCCTTACATTGCACTGCTTTGTATACATGTGTACACTGTATATATACAGGGCATGTGCCAGTAATCAGTTATGCAATATGTAAGGGGTGTGCTGTTATAGGAAATTAATCAACCACAGGCTGGTGTGATGGAGCAGAGTTACTGTAGATTATTTTCCTACAACAGCATGTCTAACTGTTTTATTCCTCTTACACCACATCAATCTGTCAACTTTCTATATGTGAAAAAACAACATTGTACTTTTTATCTGTTTAACGATATGGAACGTCACTGACACTGGAGACTCCTTCCATAAATGTTAAACAAACGTCTTCTAAAAGAAAACTTCTCCATATTAAGGATTATACATTTTTCATTGTTAAATAACAGCAGGCACGTTTTGTTAATTCATTTATCATTAGGTCATGTTGAGCGTCTGCTGTACAAGCCCCTGTTTACGTTGTTACTACAGAAATGATGACGTATTAGATAGCATATATGTAACATTTATACATCATGTATATAATTGTACATTTTTCATAACATTCTGTAACATGCTGTTCTTCTTACTTGTTAAAACAACTGAAACCTAATAAACTAAATGATGTGAATTAAGTTTCTTTGCGATCTTCCTTTTGCACTCTACGCATTATACTGCGTATATCACACATTGCGGGAACTTGAAGGCGCACTTTTTTACCTTGAAGGGGTAGCGAGCGCTCTCCTGGTCCAAAGTCGTCTGGTCAAAAATCTTCCCTATAAATCGCTTGGCATCGTAAACCGTGTTTTGCGGGTTGATGTCAGCCAGCTCCTGGCCTTCGTGTCCGGCGTATACGCCTGTCGCGGTGAAGGACACCACACTGGGGATGCTTTTTCTACCCTTCTCGTCTCCGATCACCTCCACGTCCCCCGTCCCCGGCTGGAAGACTCCTACCGAGCAAAACGTCGTCCCGAGGTCGAGCCCGATGACTCGGGGTTTAGGAGGAGGCAGATACTGCTGTCCCAGATATCCGGCTAGGAATAACGCCAGGATCACAGAACCTGCAAAAAAATAAATAAATAAAAAATGTATCATAGTTATGATTAATGAAATGTGGAATAAACTCGCATGTCATTGAGAAAGGATGCGCTGAGGGTTCATGAATCAGCTTGAAAGTCGTGATTTGATTCCGAATGACACACACAAAAACACACTGACGAATCTGGTACTGTTAACGAGCTGCTCCTGTAGAGCAAGCCCCGCCCCCGGAGGCGGGACATAAGCGTTCTAGAGAGCATTTAATTGGATGAACAAAAGACTAGTACAGGTTGAGTCATGAAAAAATTTTAATCATTTCAAATCAGAAGTGATGTACTATAAAAAAATCATTTCCAAAAAATATTTTTTGTATTTTTTTTAAAAGATATACGATCATACTGGTGTCCATAATATTAACAAACTTTTATAAATAACTTTAAAATAAAAATTGTTGATTTCAAAAGCTTTAAAACTGTTTACCGGGCTGTCCCATGGGTTCCTAAATGTTTCCTTTAAACCTACAAGTGTCCTCATTATTAACACTTTATTCTATTAATATTTTTTTAATAATTTGTACTGAATTTTGGTAATAATTATAAATATTATGAAGCAGCTGTCAGTGTTGAAGATGTTATCAGGCTAGCTATCAAACCTAGCTGGCTAACTAGCTTAGCTTACATGAATAGTACATATCATATTATACCATAAATTACAATAAATACACAGTTAATTACGTTAATTATAGGAATATAATAATCATTAGAACCGTTACCTAGACAACTGAATTAGCATTAGACCCGGAAATGAGCAACAATAATTAACTTTCTATCTATTTTCTCCTACTTATCGCTAAATAATCTGACTAAACAGCTAGCCCGAGAAATTACTCACCGATTATAGACATTTCTCCTGCCATTTCTGTTCCCTCTGTTTTAATAAATAACGCTAACTACAGTGACGTTCATTCAGTAACTGAAACCGAGCCGGGAGACGAACATGTTACCACATACATGTACACGTCCACCTAACGGGAATGTGCTCGGTTTATGGGAAATGTAGTCTTTTTCCGCACAAGTACACGCCGAATCAATTATTTCCAAAACGACATGTCCCATAATGCTGTGCGTTGCCCTCTTTCCGGAAGTTCAGGACGCTCCGCCTTGTACGCGCTGCAAATTTACATATCACGTAAATTTTATCCAGAAACAAATTATTTAAAAAACGAAATCCGTTTGTAAGTGAATTAATAGCATTTATATGTATAAATACAATTAATATGTTTTACTTTTTTAGCTGCCGCTTTAGCCGCGCCTACTAGCTACGTCACTTCTTTCGCCATATTGGAAAGGGTAAGATTAGATTGTAAACTTTTGGGAAGATGTGTACTTTGATAAAATCATACTCTGTGTGGTATGTAGGTTAAATATGTGGTTGGGTAGAAATGATCATAAACCAAAATAAAACCTGTAAGTCTTCAGCAAACAATTTACTGGTATTCATACATTTGCATTAAAATAAGAGTAACATAATATTAACAAATAGCAGTAGTCACATGAAAGGAATCAACAGAAGACTAACATGAAAAATTTACAGTTTCATGTATGACCATGTTAAGATACTTCTACAAAAATATCTTAGCCCAATGAGGCATATAACTGCTTTTTATATTTCTGGAATGAAGTGAACAATAATAAATGACAATAAAAATGATAAATAATAGGATAAGATGCATGTGCATGTATTGTACCTATTATTATTATTATTATTATTTATTTTTTTTTTTCCCCCAATCCTTATTCCAACAAGTTCATCCTTCTGCACTCTAACTAGCTATAAAGATGCCACTATTTCCAGCTTTTTGGTTATTAAAGTGACTTAATATTAATGAATGTAAACACAAAACCATAATGAAAATAATATTCTAGTAACAAAAATGATAAAAATGCCTTGACCATATTTATTTATTTATTTATTTGTCTATCATTAAATATGTCATTGGTAATATCTAAAGGTATAAAAACGTTTAATGGTCATATAATTTTAAAGATAATTTAGAAAAACCTGACAAAATAGCAATCTGGGTAGCTAATTAATTTTAACTAACCCCGCCCCCGACAGGAATCGCTTAGCTCCACCCCTTTTCCTTAAAAGGCAACTCAAGGCACATTTGAGTGGCAGTGTTTGAGTGCTGATGCAGTTTGTATTTGAGGCAGCAGGGGGCGCTCAAAATGACAAACTGCTCTCAACATGGACTGTTGCCAGCTTGCAGGTTGCCAGATTCAGGTCACTGGATTCCACCAAGTTTAAATTTCTATCCAATTTATTAAAGCATTTCTAATAATGCTTAAATAGTCTAATAATATTAGAAGTGAAAAAAAAATAGCTTTTTTAATGAAAAATGCATCCAGCCTCCAACAGTGGCCAGGTTGAAAATGTAAAATTATGACAAACATAATGTCAAACAAATAATTTATTAATTCTTACAGTGCATTAAAAAGTAGGACTATATATATATACACAGCAGGTTTATATTAATACAAAGAGACCAACAGAAAAAGAAATGAGTATGTCATGTATAAATACAAAAGTCAGCAGATATTTTAACATAGATCTAGTGCTACAAACCCACAGACAAATGTTACATGTAAATATTTGAATTTGTGAGTAGTTATAAATCCTCATAGATCAATTCAGAGAGGAGAGACGTTAATGAATGTCGGCGTCCTCTCTGCTCGTGTCTGCACACTCCTTTGGGATGAAACAGCCCGAGTCTCGAGGACAGTCGCTCGCCTCCTCCTCGTCGTCGTCGTCCTCCTCACCCTTCCCCTCGTCCGGCTCGCCCCCTGTGGGCCACAGCAGATTGAGGTTAGAGTGTGTGGATCTCCTCCTGCTGCTTAATTACATCTCAGTAAAGCAAACTGGGTTTGGCCGAATGGACCTGACCCAAATAGAGTTAATGTTAATGAAATGACTGGATCTCTCGCTGGTTATTAACGTGTGTGTGTGTGTGTGTGTATGTGTGTGCATGTTTGCAGGTCAGAACCAGAACAGAGCATCCACATGACATCTGTCTGTAATAAACTTACGTATTCTGTACACTAATGCTCTAAACACAACAAACAACAACAACAACAACTACTACTATCCTGCATTTGACTAGATGTTGTAACTCGTAATTCACAACCTCCAACTCGGAAAAACCAAAGAAACCCCCCTCAACTCAGAATTCCTCCTCAGGAACTCAGGATGGTCTCCTCAACTCCGAGTTCAGCAAGTGACATCACATCAACATGGCTGCTCACAGCATCAGCAGTAAACAAAGTAGACAGCAAACCTTTTTTGAGTTATACTGTGTATACTTTAGTATTTACTTTAGATCCATCAACATACAGACATATTCACTCTATAGCACTGATGCTACAGTTCACTGTTTTGCAGAGGAAAATATACACCACTCATCACAGCTAGCTGGCTAGCTTGTTGCTAACACAGAGGCATCCATGTTTTTTTCCCCCATTTTGTAGCTCGAATGAATGGAGGTCAAAAATGAAATCGTTCCAAGCTCCGACTTCCCACTTCCCAGGTAAGTTGAATGCAATGACACTTAGACTTTCACGAATTTCAGAAATTCAGAAATTTCAGAAATAATTTTAGAATTCTTTAACATTTTTACATTTTAGCATCTGACAGAATCTGAGTGACAGTGTGACTTTTTATTTTATTATATTAAAGCCTTATAATATAGTACAATTTCACTGCTTCATACTGTAATATTAATTTATCATTTGAATAAGTCATTGTGACTGGCCCATGGCAGCCAATCAGCACACAGCACGATCAAACATCCCAAACCGAATCAGGTTAAACAATAGGCTACGTGTCTGTATGAAGCGACAGCTAATAGCTTGCTATTTTCACTACTATTTAGTACTCTAGTACACTTTAGGATGATACACACAGCTTCTTAGTTACTAAGAATGATTTCAAATGGAATGCTTGTATTGATGCTTCTCTCTTTACTGACGCAATTAATATTTATGACTATTGGAGATCTGCCTTGTGAATATTAATGACTAGTGAAAATGTGCAGAAAGTTGGACTGGAAAAGAAAGTTATTGTACTAATAATTATTAAGTAATATATTTACAGTATAGACAGAATTTTCAGTCAGACTGTGTTTTGTAGATATTTAGGAATAATACAAAAAAATGCATGAAAATTATTATCTGTAAGATTTAAGATGTGGTGTGACACAACTCGAATGAAAAGAAAACAAATCCTTGATTAGATCTAAACTCTAATTAATCCATTATTCATTAATTCATTTCCTCAGAAAGCAGATTAATATTAAGAGCTTTGATTACGAACTCTGTTCCTGGATATAAACCTTTTGTACAGAATTCATTTCCAAAAATCCCAAAAATCCAACATACATGTCTATTACAGCGATATGATCCATTGGATCAGCTGAGTTGGATTTGGGCTGGAGATAAACTCTAATTCAGAGACTTTTTTTTTTTTTTAAGGAAAGTCAGCTTTGATACTCACGGCCCATGTCATAGATGACCTCTGAGGCAGCGAGTAGTTTGCGTCTGTGCTCAGGATCTGTGATGTTCAGCTCAATCAGATGCTTCTCTTTCAAGTGCTTCAGGTCATCCACTGACTGGTAGCCATTCAAGTGCAAAGTCGAGGCGTGTTCCTGCGGGATTCAAGGTTGTATAAAAGTTAAAAATGTGTGTATGAGTAAGAATGATGTTGGTAAAAGTCAAGGCTCAAAATCTGACCTTCTCAAACCCTTCACTGAACTAAACAAAATCATGACTAGCATTGACAAATAGTGCGTAATATTTACAAAGTGACTTCATACATTTTTAACAAAACAGTATTCCTAAATAGTTGTGTATTTTTTCCACACTGTATATCGTCATTATTATCATTATTATTATTATTATTATTGCACAGCTCTGTTGAATGCTGGATTCTGATTGGTCAGAAGGTGTTGATTAATTTTCTATAGCAGCATCTCTGGCTTATATTAATCCTCTGGTTCTAATATGTTATCATTTCTATACTTATATTTGTATTTGTATTAATTCTAATAATAAGCAGATAAAAAACGGATTGATATTTAAGACAGAAAAGTGTATAACTGTTGATATGGTGAAATTTTCTGTAAGTAGATGTTTATTTAACGTTTATGGAAGGAGTCTACAGTGTCAGCGCTATGTAACAGTCAGTGATAAAGCTGTAACTTTAAGTATTCTGACACAGGAAAGTGTTCAGGACAGAGGATGTTGCATATTGGATTTTTTGAGAACAGTGATAACAGGAACTATCTCCTTCCACGGATGTTTCAAAACAAAAATGTAACTATAAATGGATACAAAGTACAATGTGTTGTTTATTAATACATTTAAAATTGCAGTTATTGGCAAATTGCTGTAGTATAAGAGGAATAAAACATTTTATGATGTACTGTTATTGGAAAGTAATCAATTTCAGGGAGTAACTGTAACTCCGTTTGTTGATTAGTTTCCTATAACAGCATGACAAAGTGTTTTTATTGCTTACACAGAATTCATATTTATATAGTAAAAGTAGTCGATTTTTATTTTATATCCATTCACAAATCCTACGTATTTGGCTTGAATTAATGTAGTGTTTGAAATAAACAGTGTATAAAGCTGTATTTGTGAGTGTTTTCATGTGGTCAGGATGTTTACCTCTAAATGCAACCTTTCTAGTAATTCCTGTAGTGTTTTGGGTCGAGGTCTTTTGGACAGTCTTTGAGGCCTGATCTTAAGAGCCTCTTCCTCCTCCTTCTCCTCCTCTTCTTCTTCATCTTTTTCATTCTCAGGCAGCACATTCACATAGATAAACTTGAAATTTCCTACTTTATTGTTCAGCATGCCTGTCCATATTCCCATAGGGGGTTTGCTTATGATATTGATAATATCGCCGACCTGAGAGAAATGTAAACATGTAAAGTTTACTGTCAAAGTTTGCAAATATTAGGATAATATGTAAATATTTCCTTCTCATGCCAAGCTACAGAGTCAGATGCCTGATCATGCCAAAGTACATAAAGCAGATGGTGGGCTGACCTTGAGCTTGAGCGAGTCCGTGTCATACGGACTGGGGACGAAGTCTGTGTGCACTCGGGCTCGTCCACAAAACGGCCCTGTGTAGGACACGTCCTCATCCAACCTCAGGCTGTCTCGGTTACTGGACACGTCCAAGCTGCTGGTAATGGCACCTGAGACAGTAAGGAAGAATGACAGTATGACCGTGTTGTTCAACTCCCATGATCTTAATCAGTGTTTTGTTTGTTTTGTTTTTTTCGGATGTGTGAGTGCTTACTGGAAGAGCTCTGTCCATTGGAAAGACTTTCTAACGGGTTACTCGAGTGGTTTGGAGTTTTCCCCAGCTGAGAGCTGCTTTCTGTACCTCCTTCTGTTTCTCGGTCTGTGTCGTCACCCTGCAGCAATTACAGTGTTAAAGGTTAAAGGTGGAACGGTATTTAAAACAGTAAACAGTATAATAAAAAATAAAAGCCAAGAAAATCATGGTCATCTATTTATGACAGTAAAAAACGATTAATCAAAATACCAATTAACCAGCTATTACTGTATCCCCTAATGTGACATAATGCCAACCAATAGGCAATGGTCTTTTGAAAAAGGGGTTGGTATTGTGGCACCTTGAATTTAAATCGAGGTAAATCATAAAGTGAAATTCCCACCTCTAATTTCCATACCAGGATGTATTTCATACTAATAAATTATCACATCCACTACAATCTTATTCTTCAAAACAACAACAGAAAAAAAGCCCCAAAGGAAATGTTTAATTAGACCAATAAGGAAGAGGAAATTTTAACCATTAGTCGGTTTTGCCTTAAATCTGTGTAATTACAGGATTTCATTTGAGAAATAAAGTCAGAGATTTGTATTTAAGATTCAGGAAGTTAAACGAGTCCTCTGACATCATGGGGAAGGTTGCTATATTTTTGGCGGTGTTGAAAGCACGTGTGGCTCCCTGTGACTCACCGCATCCTCAGAACAGGACTTGACATGCTTCTTGCCTCTCCTCATAGTCAGTGCGATTGCCTTCATCTTTTTCCCCAAACTGTGCTGCTTGTCTTTCCTCTCCACTCCTGACTCACCCTCAGCCTGCTCCACACACACACACACACACACACACACACACAGCATAATGAATATTGACATCTATATACATTCTAACTCTGCTGCCAAATGCTGAGTAAGCTCAGCGCTCTGAGCAGCATCCCACTTAATCATTCACAGCGTAGAATTGCAGTGTGTATTGCCTTAAATTTAGCATCTCTATTTTTCCCCAAACCACAGGGAGTTATTTATCAAAGTGTAAATCAGAAATTTCATACCTGAGTTGTTCCATCTTCCTCAAGCCTGGCAGGTGAGTGCGGATACCTGAAGCTGTCAAACTTTCCAAAACTGGTGGATCTCTGAACAAAGGAGAAAAGATTTATGTTGAACATGTTAACCACACACACACACTTGCCATGCAAATATACCAGCAATATATTATTATAATTAGGGGTTCGAGCATTACATCCTGTTTTTTTAAGGCATGTTTTTTTTTTTGAATGTTTGTGATTTTACAACACAATTTTGACCACATGAGCAAAAACAGAGAAACTTTTTACCTATCTCATATAGGTCAACTTATTGGGTAAGATAAGGTAATAAAAATGCACAAATGTCTGTAGTTTTCACTTCTGTAAGTCTCTAATTTCTATAAGTTGTAAATAAAGTAATGAAAGAAAGAAAGAAGTTCATCTGGAATATATGTGTTTGCAAATAGATGTGTTCTTTTTTTCTGAATTGTACAAACACTAGTCATTTTGAAGTTACAGTAATTGGTCACGTTGACAAAATATCATTGGACCCCTATGATCGCTGCTTGCCGATATCGTTCCATTTGTAAATAATTCACCATCAACTATAGGTCAATTTACACAGACTTCTCAAACTGGAGTGTTCTGAATTCAGTAAAAGCGCATAAAGCTTTTCATCACAAAACCAAATGATTAGAGTTAGTAAATCATCATTAATCCACAAAATCCATGGAATCTGTTTTTAATCCTACACTCATGGCTCAGAACAGAAGGAGTGTCACATTAGTGTTTCTGACCCAAATAAAACAAAACAATTTCAGTGTTCTAAATATTTCAACAGTAACATTAATTTAACATTTATCTACATTACAGTAATACATAATACAATGCACTTAATAATGTTTTTTTTCTTTCAAAACGTCAATGGAGAATAAGCCTTACCTTTGGTTTGATGTTTTTAGGTTTGTCTGAGACGTTTGAAGCTGCCCTTTGAAGCATGGCCTTACTTTTTTCTTAATATTATCTTACAGTCTTATTATTTTTGAATCACACTTCGTATGCTTGACCTTTGAATGTAAAGTGCTAACTGCAGTGGTTCTTCAGATGAGTCTTGCTTTCTGGCTTCCTCAGATCACACAGGATGTGGCACAATATGCGTTCTGTCTGTTATCGAAGCAGTTTCAGAGGGGAAAAAAAATAATGCTTCAGTCTGCATTTGTGGTCTGCTTGATAACCACTTCCCAGTCATTTCAAGGAACTTACATGAAACAAATGTGCACACGCATGACGGCAAAAAAACTTTCCACAAAATTACTGTTATGATAATAATTAATACAATCCAGAGCAATTATTATTGATAAAGACCTATGTCCTATAATGTTTATATGCATGGCTAAATAGCATGCTAAGTTCAGTTGGATTTATTTGGGAACTGAAAGTAAAGAGAAGAAAAAGTAGCTTTTGCCCAAGTTGCAAAATCTGGTCTCTTTATAAGAGGAAGTATTAGCTGGCATAAACATACAGGAACAAAAAAATGGAGTCATTTTACTGAATGTGTACTTCTCATATTTCCCAACCCAGTGCATTTCATTGCAGAACTACTTAGTACAGACAGATTTAGTACAATATTGGTTTAATATCTGTGTGTGCATCATTAACTGGATCTGTAAGTCTTTCCATGAATCATAGTAAATTAGTAAAGTTAGTGAAGTTAAATATGCCTTAAAGTCACCTTCACTGATCTGTAGTATTCACCTGTTCACCTGGTATAGATTACTTTAAAGTGCAAGTTCTTCTAAATTGTACAAGAAAACCAGACATTTTGTTTCATAAGAGATCAACAATGCTTCCCTAACAAAATGGTTCCTGGACCCCTACAATCGCTGCATGTTTGTAATTATAATGTTTTTATATGATGTTTGATATCAGGTTCTTAATTCAATACTCAGTAAAATGCACAAAAAACTAGCTGGATTAGTTTCTCTAACCCTGCAAAGACATTTTCGATGAGCCTGCACACATGTCTCTTAAATAATTCATATTCATGGTGCCTTACTTCTGCAAAACTCATCATTACTGGCTTGAGCTATTTCCAGGATTTCTATTCTATTCTCAAATCGGCTGAGTGCAGGGATTTTATATATATATATATATATATATATATATATATATATATATGTATGTATTTGTATAAAGTCATATATATATATATATATATATATATAAATATAAAGTCACCCTTCCAGTCTGTCCCATCAGATCAGTGCAATCTAATCCTTATGGTTCATGGGACAAAGTATTGGTGCTTTTAGTATAAGGACCACACAACAGTGATAATTACCAACATGTCTCAATTATTGTCCTGATTTTTCTCTCCAAATGGTTTGAATTAAGGATCAGTATGGCAAAGCATGAAATGTATGTATGTACATATGTTATGTAAAATAACATGGTCTAAGCAATCCAGAGATGTGACATCAGACTTAGTCCAGGATTATCAGGTTATAATGTGTTTCTTTAGGCCACAGAAACAAAACCATAGAAACAAACAGCACATGTTTAATTTAATTTTTTTTTTTCCATTTGTGAAGATTGTAAAGCAAACCTCCTGTGCTTTACTCAAGCTGGCACGTGGTGTGTTTGTGCTAATAATAACTTGGAGGCAGGAACCGATTCAGGAACTGATTCTGAGTTGGAGATGGACAGGAATTCACAAGGTGTTGGACTTTTACTTTACGTCAGTATATATTATTAGTTATTTAATGTGTCTTGATCTCTTACAGTAGACCACCGCCCATCATATATGCCACATAAACTATTTGTTTTATAAATATACAGTATATATACTGTATATATATATACTGTATGTATATATACTATATATATATATATATATAAATAATTATATATTTAACAAAGTATATAGTTACAGAAATAATTAAGTGATTTTTTTTTTCAATTTAGTTTATATATAAATGTTAAGATTTTTAGAATAATCAAGTTTATTAAACACATGTTAAATAAATATGTATTTAATCTTATTCTGTATTTTACTCTCACTTTCTTTTTATCACTATGATGATCCAGATGAGCTTGTGGGTGACTGCAATCCACCTGCGCAGCAGATCCGTGAACATTTAGTAGGTGGGGGTTTTTCCTCCACTGATTTTGTCACCACGAAAAAGTTATTATTAGAAAGCAGGTATGTATGTTTATTTTTTGTGTAGGAGTGTTAACCAATTACATTTACATTCCTCACTTACATAGTTCCATAACTTCAATATTAATTCTACTGTATTCAGAGAATAAATGATAGTAGATACTAAATAATGGAAAAATGAAAACAGAAATGAACCCACAAGATTTTCATTTTTATTTCAGGTATTTTTGAAGCAATGTTTCTAGTTTTTGTAGTTGGTTAATTTTAGTATATTATTTTATCTCTGTTCATTTTTTTGTTTGTTTTTTGTAGTTTTAATTTTTCCTTATAATAACTACAGTAACCATGTAACATACAAATTCTACAATAATTAGCTCACACATTCAGGCTTTTTTATTGTTTCTATAATTATTATCAGAGATTCAAGAGCCATTACTAAACATAATGAAATACTAAGTGTGTCCACAAGGTTTTCAAGCTAGCTGTTATAATATTTTATTAGCAAAGCTAGAAAAATGCTTATGGTGTAATGTCTGGTGTAGATCTTTATTGACAGACTGTTCTGAGTTTGTTAGAGTTCATGGAGACTCTTCAGAGTCCCGTATTGTTCACCTGGTTTTTGTTTTTTAATTAAGGATAAATTTAAAAATTTTATTTCAAATTCTATATCCAGATTTCTGTAAAGCTACTTTGTGACAATGTCCACTGTTAAAAGCACAATATAAATAAAATTGAACTGAATTTATTTCTTAAATCATCCCTAAAACTCCAGCATAGTTGTTCCAGAGAACATTAGGATTGATCTTTTCTGCTGTTAGTATTTTTATACAAACTAAAACATGTCTGTTCGTATTTCTTTTTGTAATTTGTGGTAGATTTTTTTAAATCCCATTTTCTCCCAATTTTAGCCACTGGAAATACTCACCCAGTAGCTAACACTCTACTATCACATGCTTTTCTTTTGAACCACTAGGGATTTTCACCTTTGACATTTTTGACTCAAAATTATTACTATTATTATTATTAGTAGTAGTAGTAGTAGTAGCTTGTATTAGTGGTGTCATGTACTTGTGGTTTTAGGTTGGTAGGATGTCCAATCCAAATCATCAGGCAAAGTCGTGGTCAGACAGGCAAATGATTGTGTAAACAGTGTGAATTAGAGAAAACCGGATTTAAAAAAAGGGTTGAATCCAGAAGGTTATAACATCAAAAGTGCTCCGAATTGCAAACTGAATGAAATGACAAATCCTGGCAAAGACAGAGTGGTGGGTGGAGTTTAAATACAGGGTGATGGCATGAAACAGGAAGCAGATGTGTTGCAATGTCCGGATTGGATTGGGATTGGGAATGGGATTGGGATTGGGAGCGGTGGTTTCTAGATTGGCTGGATGTGCCATTGGCTCTTCCAGATCACATACTAATAAAAATTAGACTTGTTTTTAGTCACTTAAAAGACTATTTGGAGACAAGCGCGTAAACATAATTAGTCTTGTACAGAAGTTACCACTTACGTCAGTGGCACGCAGATCCATGCTGGTGATGGAGCGCACTATTCCCGGAGGTGAGGACACTTTATTCCAGCTTTGACCATCAGCCGCACTGTTTAAGGTGAAATCCTGGGTATGGATGTGGTACTCAGTGAGCGGTCGACGGCAAATGTGCTGGTTTGGTGTCCAGGCCTGGAAATGGTCTGTAGGGTTACTCCAGCGGTCACGGATCTGTCTCTGTCTCATGAAAAGACTGGAATTTTCCTGGAAAAGTGGGATGGCGTGTCTATCTCCAACTGGCACCATGCTTGGTGAGTTAGCTGTGAAAATGGAAATGCATTAAGTTTTTCTATTGGCCTATATAACTACTTTTGGAAAAATTTGATTTTAACCATGAATACCATTTATTGTAGCTGATGTTCCTGTCTCATGTCTGCCATGCTGAGATTTCTGTGTCGTTTTTATGTTTCCTGGTACATCTCCTACCTCTGTCTGAGACATTATCTGTCATGGCATAGATGGGAGAGGATTAATGGAGAATGTAACTGTACAGAAAGCTACCGGTAAGAAATTGAAGTTTATGACATATTGTGCAGTCTGTTCTTATGTAATTTCTGATTTTGTGTTGACCCTGCGATTTTACAAGACCAAAATTACACGTGACTCTTGGACCATTTAATTATCAGTTGACCCACATCAGTTTTAAACCACAACCTCACTGCCTGTGAGCATGACTAACAGGTGATTGTAGACTGGGAAAAGACCCTCCTGATGACACGTGCTGAAGGTGGAATACACCCTGAAAGCCTGCAACCACTACAGAGAGAGGGTGTTTTTTTTTCCTTCTCTGCTGAAGCAGAAGCTTCCATCACTACATAAATCACTGATGATTTCTGACAAACCTCTTGAGTCTGAGAGATGCAGAATACTTCATCACAAAACAAATAATGTATTAAACACTAGATCCATCCTGGAATAGAATTAAATTACTGTGGAAAGAGTTTACTCTCTAATGGAGCTATAAAAGTTGTAAGTCAGTCAGATATTAAAATCATTCCGTGTTTTCATTTGTCTGTTTCTTTCTTTCTGTCTATTTTTTTCTTTGTTTCAGTCTGTCTGTCTTTCTTTCTCTATCTGTCTTTTATTCTTTGTCTCATTCTTTCTTTCTCTGTCTGTCTGGTTAATTTTCTTTCTTTCGGTCTGTCTGACTGCCTTTCTCTCTTTCTTTTTTCTTTCTCTATCTGTCTTATTCTTTCTCTTTCTTTGTCTCATTCTTTCTTTCTCTGTCTGTTTATTTTTTCTTTCTTTCTTTCAGTCTGTCTGACTGTCTTTCTCTTTCTTTTTTCTTTATCCACCTGTCTTGTTCTTTCTTTCTTTCATTCTTGTCTGATTCTTTCTTTCTATCTGACTCTATATTCGGTGTCTGTCTTGTGTTGAATAATTAAATACTCTAAAACCTGATGATCAGAAAGAACCAGTAAATAATGGCGTGTGAAATATGAGGCCTTGATGTAAGTTTGCGAGTGTTAAACTCAGCGTATGGCCCTGTGTATTACTGACCTGCTGCTCTTGCAGACTCCACGCATCACTGCAACCCTTCTACCAGAGAGTAAAACATGAGTAAAGTAAATATGGCATCAGCATCCTGATATGACAAAGTGTGTGTGTGGGTGTGTGTGTGTGTGTGTTGATGTCTGACAGCTTGCTCTGTTTTCTGTGCCTGTAAATTTGCTTTGGGACAATTTTCATTGTAAAAAACTGTGATCCAAACAAAACGGAGCTGAAATCGAAGCTGATGCAATAACATGCAATATTTCACATTACTGATGTCTGCGGCATGAAACACAGGTGCAAAACAGAGAGATTTCTTTTCCTGACCTGCACAGGAAGCTCGTTTTCTCTCTGGTTAGAGTATGTGTGATGGTGTTTTTCTTTCTTGCTACAGAAATCAGCTTGCTTCATGCTCCTGACTAAAATAACACAAAGCTTAGCATTAGATGGTGGTAATGATTATTATATTTGACGTATATTGCAGAAGCAAACAATCATCATACTAATTGAAGTATTTCATATATCAAACAAAAAAAAAACACATTTACAAGTACAATTCTTTCTGTTGATCCTGAAACAAGGTCAAAGTGCAAACTGAAAGTGTTATTCAAAAACTGGAAGCGTTACAAATGTTATTTGCAAACTGAAATCTAACCTGAACTAAAGCTGGAATGTACTGCATGGGTAAGAGCTGGTTTACATACATCCTGTTTGATAAGAGAGATTTATAAAAAGAAATAAAATAAAATAAAATTTACTTCAGACCCAGGGTGAACATATGATAATTGTTACTTTTATTTTCCAGGTATTTAAAAGTAATATAATTTATTAAAAAAGAAAAAAGAAAAAAATACATCCTGTTTTATAAGCTGACTGTAGACTGTATGTACACACACACACACACACATATACATATATATATATATATATATATATATATATATATATATATATATATATATATATATATATATATATATATACAGTTAGTACAGTCAGGTCTGGAAGTATTTGGACAATGACAGTTTTGCCTTTATACACCACCACAATGGACTTTATTTTAAGAGGTTCCAAAAAAATATGGCATTTACCATTTAGGAATTACAGCCATTTTAAGCAAAGTACTTCCATTTTCAGGGGCTCAAAGGTATTTGGACAATTGACTGACAAGAAGTTAATTGACCAGGTGTGGTCCATTCCCTCGTTACTTCAAGACAAATGAAGCAGATAAAAGGTCTGGAGTTGACATCAGGTATTGAGTTGGCATTTGGCAGCTGTTCGACTGGAGCTACCAATATGAAGTCCAAGGAGATCTCAATGCAAGTGAAGGAGGCCATCATTAGGCTGAAAAAACAACTTAAATCTATAAGACAGATAGCAAAAACTTTAGGTGTGGCCAAATCAACAGTTGGGTGCACTCTTAAAAAGAAAGAAAGCACGCATGAGCTCAACAACATCGAAAGGCCTGGAAGACCACGGAAGACAACTAAATGTTCTTCACAACATCAAAAGAAGTCAAGAATACTCTGAAGAAGGTAGGCGTACCATTATCAAAATCTACAATCAAGAGACGCCTTCGTAAATGTAAATACAGAGGGTTTACAACAAGGTGCAAACCACGGGTAACATTCAAGAACAGGAAAGCCAGATTAGACTTTGCCAGAAAACATCTAAAAAAGCCTCCCATGTTCTGGAATAAGATTCTTTGGACTGATGACACCAAGATTAACTTGTACCAGAATGATGGGAAGAGAAAAGTATGGTGAAAGAAAGGAACAGCTCATGATCCAAAGTATACCACATCATGTGTCAAACATGGTGGAGGCAGTGTTATGGCATGGGCATGTATGGCTGCAAATGGAATGGGCTGACTGGTGTTTATTGATGATGTGACTGCTGACAGAAGTAGCAAGATGAATTCTGAGGTGTATGGGGCTATACTCTCTGCTCACATTCAGCCAAATGCTACAAAACTGATGAGCGGTATCCACCGCTTCACAGTGCAGGTGGATAATGACCCTAAACATACTGCGAAAGCAACTCAAGACTTTTTGAAGGCAAAGAAATGGAATATTCTTCAATGGCCAAGTCAGTTGCCTGATCTCAACCCAGTAGAGCATGCTTTTCACTTACTGAAGACAAGACTGAAGGCAGAAAGACCCACAAACAAGCAGCAACTGAAGGTGGCTGCAGTGAAGGCCTGGCAAAGTATCTCCAGGGAGGAAACTCAGAATTTAAGTTTTGCAAATATGGGCTCCAGTCTTCAGGCAGCCATTAACTGCAAAGGATTTTCATCCAAGTATTAAAATTATGGTTATATTTACAATTATGTCACTTTGTCCAAATACTTTTGAGCCCGCGAAAATGGAAGTACTTTGCTGAAAATGGCTGTAATTCCTAAATGGTAAATGCCATATTTTTTTGGAACCTCCTAAAATAAAGCTGAAAGTCTACACTTCGATCACATCTTGATTGTTTTATTTCAAATCCATTGTGGTGGCGTATAAAGGCAAAATCACAAAAACTGTGTCATTGTCCAAATACTTCTGAATTTATCTCCAGTTTACAAAATGAAATGTGGATGTATTCCTGGAACAATCCAAAACATATGTTAAAGTCAATTAAAGAACTAAAAGAAGGAAGTCCAAAAGCATTTCATAGAATATGAAAGAGTTTGGAGGAAGCTGTAAGGTAAGCCTGCAAAATATTAGAAAATATTTATATCACATTGAGAAAAGGAGGTGCAAACTTTTGATATCATTTGAAACTGATACCACTTCCAATACCTTCACACACACAATCTGTCCATTTGTTTTAGATCTACTTGTGAATGAAGGAACATCTGTGAAACCTAACACAGTGAATGTCTTGTCTATTGAAATCATTTTCTGTATTTTGTAGAGAGGGTGTGCAAACTTTTGCACTCGACAATCCTGTGAAAGTCTTTCCAATCAGTTTAAATGCCCCTTTTAAAACCCAGTTTGTTAAATAATACATCCATCAGGTTTTGTTTCTTTTTTTTCTCTTCACAGTAATTATTCAGCATGAGCAGAGATGTGTGTGTTTGTTCTGTTCTTTGTGATAAAAAAAAAAAACACACCTGTTTTTTTTTTGAAAAGCTGCCAGGTGACATTAGTGTGAATGGTATGATTCAAATTGCAAAGGAAACCTGATAACTATTAGAGACTGGTCATGCTACAGTACACGTCACTCACGTGGTTTGTTGTTTGTTCCTTATTATACAGTATTCTGCATATTTTTATGAGCATAGCCCCACATGGACACTCTAAAGATCTACACTTCCCAAAATCAGTTTATATCCAGCATTCACTCATGTCTCATGTGGATAATCGGGCCTGGATACTGCAGATTTATACCCAAGAGCTGCTGCTGTAATCATAAAGACTGTCCTTCTGCTATTCACAATACTCATAGTAGTGATTTAACTACTGTTTGACTAAGCAGAGATACTACACAGTTAATTTAGTGAGAAGGAGAAAATAAAAGTTTAGTATTTTTTTTAAGTTGCTAGTGCTGTATTTCTGGTTACACTGCATTCTAGGTGTGTTCATTTCACTCAGCACCTAATTATGGGAAATGTATTGTTTAAATACTGTACATACCCAAAGCATTGTTTTCAGAGATAGAGTTCAGGAATTGCCTGGAATGAGGAAAAAAAACACGAGACATTTCTGAGAACACAGATTTCCCCAGCATTGAAATGAACATTGCTCCTTGTCATGAATGCAGTGAGGGACAAAATGTCCTAATGAGCAGCTAGAGCACTTTTATGACCATGACTTAGGCATTGTAATGTCCTACTTTATATTTTCACAGATATCCATGTAATTACACATGCAAATCTTACAAATGTCTTAAGGTGTAAGTAGGTGCTTGACTCATTTTGAGATGTAACTTCGGAGATGTTTGTTGTAACACAGAGAAAAACTTGGCAGGTGATTTCACAATACATGAAGTACGTTGCAGGTTGACGCACTTGTATTTACACAAGTTGTGCTACTTTACACAACAACACTGTTAAATTCCTGAATACGAGTGGTGGAGAGGTGTTGATTAATTTTCTATAAGAGCAGCTCTGACAGTAGTTTTGGTTGTGAAGCAAATCACAGGTTTATATTAACGCACTCATTCTTATAGATTTCTTACATCATTTCCGTGGTAACAGTTCATTCACAGGGACGTGATGAAGTTTTCTGTAAGAAGTTTAGTAAAATTTATGGAAGAAGTCTCCAGTGTCAGTTTCTTGGCAACATGACAAGCTTAATTTTTTGTTGTTGTCTTCATTCCCTCTGCTTCATAGCTGCTATAAGTTGTTTTGCATACATTTGAACATTAAATGTAATTATAAATGGATAAAAGGCATGACATGTCATTCTTTAATAAATAAAAATTGTGATTGTTTGTAAACTGCTGTGGTATAAGAGGAATTAAACACTTTCGTATGTGCCGTTAATTGGACGCTTCCAATTCCCCCAATAAAAACACTATGTACAGCAACAATAGTTATCGCATGTAAACTTTGTGTAATCACACACATATTAGAGACATGTAATATAAAGTAGGACCTACTATGCCCTACCAGTCCAAAGTACAAGAATAAGATTTTTTTTACTGTCTTAAAAACATTTTAATAAAGGCATATGGTTGAAAAGTTGCACATTGTGAATTATGCCCATGCATCATGTTTATTTCTGAATCAAAATGTAAGTAGTTTTTTACTTAAAACAGAGGTTTTTAATTCAAAATAAATTGTTTTGTGCCAGAAATAGTTTTTATTTAGAATTTAGGAGAAGCATTGAGGAGCTCAGTGTATTTTTAAGAACTGAAGCTCCTTATGAAGCTGGTTGTGAAGATGCTGAGTGTGTGCACAGCTTCATCAGAAATGCTTGTAATAATTTAAAATATAACAGTTTAAAACTTTTTCTAGGTCATTGTATAATTGCATACATGTTATTTCACTGTGGTATTATCTTCATTATTGTAGTTAAATAGTAGAAAATAGTAAAAACGAAGACCATCTATGAGCAGAGGTGTACAAAGTTTTGACTGGTATATCGTATATATGAAATTTGTGAAGTCTAAGAAGTAGAGCTAAGCAAACGTATTGGGGATATTTTGCCTGAAAATAGGGTGATTTAAATCCTCATTCACACTATTAGGTTATCGTATAGGATGTACAGAGATCTTGATTTCTATTTCTAGCTTCCATGCATACTTAAGGAAGCATTGGACAAACAGACAGCTGGTAGGGGGCTTAGATGTGAAAAGGATAAAGATGTAGGAAGACTGGTAAAGAGGCTGGGTTTAACGAATTATCTCCAGGAAGATACAAGGTTCTGTAAGTCATTTTATTCCAAACAAGAATCTACAGTCTGAGAGCAATCTGTGCTAAAAACTGCATGAAGCAAATAAACGTACCTGCTTTTCTTCTTCTTGGAATTAGTGGAGTTGATTTGTGAAATATCCTGATGAGAAAAATACAGATATTAGTCTCGTGAACAGAGGTGGAAAAATTTAGTTGAATGAAAATCTCACGTGAATAAAAGTGGAAGAAGCTTGTCAAAATGATACGTGACTGAAAGTGCCTACTTGTAAAAGGATTGAAAGTTTTTAAAGGAAAATTTTTTAACTGAAATTAAACCACAACCGACTAAGGTACTGCATAGTACTTGAACATTTTGATTTGCAAAATGAATCATATGAAGTTATTCTTTGATCGTGCATCATTACCACAGACGTGGCTCTTGTACACTGAGCGCTGTGGTTTAGAAGGCCAGCCGAGCTGCTGGATCTGCTGGGGATGGTGTAGACATGCATCTCTCCACCGTCCCTCACCACCTCATACAGACTGTCCATGGAGCCCTCCTGCAAAACACACCACTCTGACACTAAGACTCTTACGCAAGAGGAATAGCAGGTACAAACCATGGACTAAATGTTGAAATTGATGGCAAAGTCTTATTTTCTTCAGTGTTGTCCATTCCCAATAAAAAAAAAACAACAGTGATTGTAAAGTTTCAAGTAAATGTGTCTGGGTACAGTTTTCCAAAAGCTTCACAATGTCACAATCAGTGCACCAAATTTATTAATCTTTCAGTTAAGTTGCATGTAAACCAAACTAAAAATGTCGTACCAGATTTACAAAAGCTTTAGAAATGCTGATTTTCTCCATGTAATATGAGGACTGTACTTCTGCAACTTGATGAAACAACTACAGTTAGGATTTGTGATTCATGAAATTATGTAGGTGTTACATTTATGTACAATCATTTTTGATATAAAAATAACTCCATAGTTTGTGTTTAATGCTGTTGTGTTTTTTTATTCATTTATTTTAAATGTACAGTTCTTTAATAGTTACACTTTTGAAACTGAGATAGAAGTGGCACCAGACAAACTCTATATCATTATGGCCTATTATCTGCATTAGGCCCTTCCCGTCGATTCTGTGGTGCATGATGGGACAGGTTGGGTCAGAAAGTGTCAATTTGACAAATATTTTTCACCTGTCTTTTTAAGGTGCTCAAAGATCATCTAAAATGCTACACAAGTATGCTTCTGTGATTTGAGACATACGGGCTGAAGCCTTTCGTAGATATTTCCTGATTTTGAATAGATTTCTCAATAAAGAGGCAATTCGATAGCATTTTCTCATTATGACCCCTTTCATGACCCCCAAAACAAGACCTCCCCAACACGACAACATGAGAAATGGTGAGACACAATAACCCAGTTCATCAGAGGTGCACAATAAAAGCCCACACACTAACCTATCCATTCATCCATCCATCCATCCATCCAGTTAGCATTCCATTCATCCCTGCACTTTAATTTTAAGCCCACTGAGTGACATTTGGCCAGAAAGGAAGCAGAGCCAGACATCTTACCAGAGAGAAACAGAAGAGATTCATGCTGGAGCTGTTCTTCAGTTCTTCAGAGGATGACAAATATGACAGATGTGGAGAGTGGAGCTGACAGACAAAGAGTGCTGATGTAAGAAGCTCTCCAGGTTGTTTGCTGCCCCGCAGATTAACACTGAATGAAATCCGTCACATAATCCAACAAATGGGCAGGACCATTTTCTGCTCTAGGATTAACTCACATGAACACAAGCTCCTCACTGAAGCCCTGCCTTTGCAGTTCCAGTTATCTCCAGAATTATCGGTGCCCTTCATTCAAAAAGCGATTGTTAGTTATTAGGGATGTAACCAAATACAAATACATTATACATAATAAACAAGTATAAATACAGAAATGAATAGCTTTGAAAGCTTGCTAGCAATTTTCACTGGATTGACACTTAAGATGTGCATCAGGACTGGCATCCTAGGGGACACAATAAAAAAGTCACACAAGCTGGAGTTCTGCACTTTCATGCAGGTGTGAGCCAGCTGTCAGATATGAAGCTTGTGGGACAAAAAGAAATACCATTAACATGATTGTACAGTGTTCATTCACTCATCTTTAGTAACTGCCTGGTCAGGGTCATGGTGGTGTACATTAGGCTACTAGTTTGTTTATGTTTTAGAAAAGAGAATCAACTAAATTCATTAGAAAATATCATATGTGGATTCAACAACAATAATAACTGCGTGAGGAGGATTTTAAAAATAAAAACAAACAAACAAACAAACAAAAACAGTCCCACACATCTCTAGTTGAGATCGTTTATGAACTGGGATGATGTAGCTGAGGTTGAGGAACTGTCAGTGCCAGAATTTACACACCATGCTGACATTTCTACATATATGTCTAGACCACATGTTCCTGTGTCCTGGAAATATGCTTTACATCTTATACAGTTTATTTCAATATCTAGTCATCTGGCTAATTTAAGCTTGTTGTGTGATAAATATATTAAACTAAACTCGTACTCATATTTTAATGAATGGTGATTATAGGAAAAAGCCCAATCTAATAGTCTAATTTACAGATTTACAGTAACTCCCATTTCATCATTTCACTTCTGCAATGTCTTCCTTTTCAGTATTACATTTCCTCTCACGCACATTTTGTCTTAATCAGTGAAAGAGCCCCAATTCTCTGAACTGCCTTTGCACTTTTGGCCATTTCCTGTAAATTGTAAATTGACAGAAGTGCTGCATCAGTTCAACAGATTGAGGCCATCGGTGCTTAAATCTTTCTCTGGCCAGTAGTGAATGTGACAAGATAAATGAAGTAGCATGTGTTTGTATATTACTCATGTCTGGACAAAGGTTACAGTTTCCAGTGCATGTATACTTGTGCATATCTGTAATAGTCATTTCCATCTGTTCCATCAAATGATTTATGAACATTTGGAGTAATCCAGTCATGTGACTCCCTGTCTGTTGACCTATATCTACCCAGACACTGATCTGACCCAAACACACCCACATACACATCCTGAGATTATCCATGCTCTTTAAGTCATAAATTCATAATTTGAGTCAGACGCATGGCCTTCAGAATGTCTCAGGTTTTGAGAGCCATAATATATATGCGCATAAGTTATTAATGCTGGATTTGCAGGTGCCCCTCTCCCAGAAAGCCTGCCACAAGACCACTTTCTGCAACACAAAATGTTTCTAGCAGTACCTATTCCTGCCTTTTGGTCTACACAATTCTCCTGCAGTCTTCCTATGACATAATGCCATTGCTGCATTGACTGTTATGCTGCAACCTACCCAGACAATGTAGTGACCTGTAGTCAAGGGTCCTGGAGGAACTATAAGGGACTGGATTAACTGCCAACCCAAGGAAATATCAACTAAGATTTGATATGGCCTCCTGTGACCCTCTGGAAGAACTTTTCAATGCCCACCAACATGCTGGCTGGGTTATCATAAGAAATATGAGACACTAATTATTCTTTTATAGCTTGCCTCAAGCAAAAAGGTGAGCATGGAGTGAAAAAGGTGAATTGGAGTGCTTCTACCAAAGCCATCTTTTATTATATGAAAGAGGTCCTAACCTTGAACCCATTACTCATCAACCCAACCTTCCAACAATCTTTAGTCCTGCAGCGAGACACATCTGGGAGTGAGATGGAAGCAGTTTTGTAACAAAGTGGCAAACTCTAGCTCACAGCAGTAGATCAGGAAGACCATTACTACAACAACACAGGTGGTCCTTGTCACCTCGAAGTGGATGGAAAGAGCTACTGACACAAACACCTGCATCTCCAAGTGGTTCCTGGCCTTGCAGGACTTTGTTTCCCATGTCTGGCATTAGCCCATAGACTATCATACCAATGCAGATGAGCTCTCGTGCCTGGATAGCATGTGGTTAGGCCACTCTTGCCCCTGTAATCTATGTCTCAGGGGGAGATTGTGAGGCTAGACATGCTATTGGATAAAACTGACCCTAAATTTAGCATGAAGGACAGATACAGGACAAATACCAAAACCAGCAACCACAATAAAAATGAATGCATGTGCATCAGTATGGTCTTTAGACTTAGCAAGTTCGGTGGTAGGTCGCTCTGGATAAGGGCATCTGCCAAATGCCATAAATGTAAATGTAAATGGTAGGACACTGACAGTGGTGACTCAGTGGTTAAGGCTTCAGGCCCCAGGCCCCTCACGGTTGTGAGTTCAAATCCCAGTACTACCATTGCTGGGTCATTGAGCAAGACCTGTAAACCTCAACTGCTCAATTGTATCCTGCCTCATAAATGTCACTTTGGACAAAAGCAACAGTCAAATGGAAACATGTAAATGAATATGACACTTGATTATATCAGGCCTTCCTTTTTGGCAACTGATTAAAAGGAGTACAAAAGATCTCTACATCAGAGGAGCTGATAGAAAAAGGTCAGTGCACTGTTCAGTAAGGTTAACAAAAGGTATACTAACTTTTTCTCCTTCTCAGCTACACAACTTGCAATTATTTCTTTTAACTCTTTCTTTTTGATGTAAATGGGTACAAAAAGAGCTCTGTCTTCTGTAGAAGAGTGTTTTGTGTTCACCTGGGCATTTACGGTAGCACACACCTTAATTATAATTCTAATTATTCTTAATTACATTATTCATATATTCCATATGATTCACCACGTTCTAAATAAATGTGATACGTGAAGAAAAAAAGCAAGTAGTTAATGATGATAGTTAGTACTATTGCCAGTCAAATGAATATGTTGCTATGTAAGTGACTGTAACCAGTATTATGATATAATACAGGAATTAGTAGACATGTAGACTGACTCCTAACAAAGCACCAGCCCTTTAAATTACAAGCAGAAGTGGAATTTAGTAATATAACTAAGGTGTATTGCACATCTGCTTTTGCATGAGCCATTTTTATCCTTTCGTTCTTACCCAGATGTGATTTTTGTGGTGGGAAATGATCGTCTCTGGGTGTGGGTGGAGTGTAGAATGAATGTGACGTTCAAAAATAAGTTGTTTTTAACCACTAAAATATCAGTCTATGAATTAAATGTCATTATGAAGGTCACTGTTCTGCAATACACACACCTTTTTGTAATAATATAAAATAATTATTATATTAATAATGCATTAATTCTAGCTCAACAACTTTTTATAATTACACCACTCCTTCCCAGGTGGAGAC